>NW_015505887.1:508866-519621 GCF_001515645.1 Sinocyclocheilus grahami | reverse complement strand
ATTTATTTATTTATTTATATAAATCGATTAAAGCATTGATTGGGGGGCATCAGAATAAAATGGAGAATTTTATTTAATAAACAAATAATCTCTTTTCTCCAAAAGAGCTGAATAATGTCATTATCATCACACACAGTAGTTGATGTTCGATCAAAGCCTTGATCAGATATTATACTCCAGAACATGTTCAAGGTGCCCCAGATGAAACACAGCTCACAGAAGTAGTCCAAAGTGCCCTGAAGTATCACCCTTATATATCAGGTGTGTCCAGGTCACGAGCACCTGCTCACCAGGGTTTGGCTGAAGCACAACTTCAGTCTGTCGGTAGATTTTCTCGGTCCAGTTTTTGGTGCAGTCAGCTCTGGACAGCAGATTCTCAAAGTGAGTGTCCAGCTCGGTCTTCTCAGCCTGTCCCAGTTTCTCCTCTGTAAACTGAAGCAGAAGTCACAAGATCAACAAGAATCGGTCATATTCCTGAGAGCAAACGCATTAAAAAAATAATAACAAACAGTCAGTGTTGGGGAGTAACTAGTTACATGTAACTAAATTACACAATTTACAGTTTTTTTCAACTGCTTACACACAGAATCTTTACTTGTCACACAATTTCTGAAACCTGACACTCAACACCAGAACCACACACCAAATCTGCAAAACCATACACTAATTCTCAGCCTTTGACTCAGTTTTCAATTTCATAAAACACTTTTTGCAAAACACAACACACAATTCTCTATGTAACACACAAAAATCTATTAGGAAGTATCTTGATTTCCTTTTTCAAACACAACCAATCAAAATGCCACACTAACTCAACAGTGACACTAACTCCTCACACGTGCAAACACTCATTGCTTTACTTACCACCAAGCAATCATGGCTTTAGAATAGGCCTATAAATACACATCTACACAACTACACATGGTGGATGTATTTCTTTTCTTTTGTCCTGTGTAATACTGTATTCACAACCACAAATGCTTACAGTAAAAAAAAAAAAGTTTTGTTTCAACAATCTTGCTTTTGTGTTTACCATGAATTTTTCAACATCTCTGCCAATTACTTTCAATCTTGAACAGAAATGCACATAAGAGCTCATGAAAGAAGAGCTTAGGGCTGGACGATATGGCCAAAATTTATATCACGATATATTTCTTAAAGAGCTTTAGGTTTTAAATAACTGTGTGTATATGATATATCCAAAAACATAATATTATGGCAAATAGTGCTGGGCGGTATACCGGTTCATACCGAATACTGGTGTTTATTTTTGTTATGATATGAATTTTTAAAATACCGCAATACCGGTGTATGTCGCTTAAACAACGTTGGGAACGTGACACTGTTTGAAAGAGGCATGACATTTTTGAGAAAATGATAAAAAATTCTGGCGGTGGCTGGCAACTTTTTTCAAAAACGCTGGCAGGGAAAGAGTTAATGGACTGCTATCTTAAAACATTTTATTTCATTTCTTTTAATTTTCCAAAAATGTATTGAACTTTGCTCTAATTTCTGTATTTTGGGCTTGTTCCCTTTCTAGACTTAGATATTTAATTTGGCATTAAATATATTTAATATATAATATTAAATTATTACAAAATACTTAGTATATAAGTTATATATATAACTTATAAAGTAATATAATAACTTACATTATAATATATATATATATATATAAAATCATGGCGGGGGAGGGGGTTTTCATACGCGTTTGGCCAATCATTGTCTACTTACGTCACGATTAGTACCAGTTGTGCTGGTTAGGAGCTAATTTGGTTCTCGAAAAAGGCAGTCCGGTACTAAAATCGCTCCCGGTTCCGGCGGTGCGAAAACGCCCAAAAGTGGGTAGTTCCACAATTAGTTCTGGTACTATGAAAAGTTTCCCAAGCGTGAAAGTTCAGAAACTGAAGCTGTAGAACTAATAGAACGTGATGACACAGAAGAACTCATCCACAATATCCACACTGACCTCCACAAATATCCACCGCCCGCTGCCATCAGCTCCCGCGTGTCACACACACGAGCATGACTTTAGCACTAGATTTAGCAACTTTCAGGCCCTTTTAGCGGATTTTTTCAATAGACTATTCATACTGACAAACCTAGAGTCTTTTCTGGATAAAGCTTAGCTATGGTTCAGTTGGAGGATTTCTTCAGTGCTGTCCCGCGAGCGTGAGGTCTGTCTTTCCCGGAGAAGTGTCGCCTCTCTCGGCGTCTGTTCTGTGCAGTGAGAGGCAGAGAAGCACCACAGCCGACTCGTCAATAAATGAGTACAAAACAGCGTTTCCTAGCATCTGTCACTTACTGATTGTTTGGAATTATAAATATGAGCGTATTCGTCTGTTAATATCACATGCACTTTTGTTTGTTGTTGTTTTTAGTTTATTACTCAGATGCAGGCAGTGCTCTGCATGAGACAAAAGAGTAATCTAGCCAAAACAACCGCATAGCTGCTCTTTAGTGTAGATGCATGTTGATTTTATCAGACGATGCCGCGATTATAAATGAGAGTGACTCCTGGTTAACACGTATTGAAAGGGCTCGTGTTTAGTTACAATTTAGTGTGGATTATTTTTTGACAATATTCACTCATCATGACAGTAAAATAGTGCATTCTAAGTCAATATACTGCAGTATTTCCTCTCAATCAGTAGAAAATATGGTTAACACCCGCTCATGCATGAAAAAAAATACCGTCATGTACCGTGAAACCGGTATAATTTTGGAAAATACCGTGATATAAATTTTTTGTCATACCGCCCAGCACTAATAGCAAAGGTGTTTGCAACACAAGACAAATGTTTGCTTTTGAGATATGTTTGTGATATTTTGAATGCAGCGCTTCATTTTACAAGAGATGAGAGGCATTTTGCATTTTGTGTGTGCAATTCTTGGATTTGTGTGTTAAGTTTTGAAAATAAGAGGCAAAGTTTTGAAAATGTGTTTAAGCGGTTGAAAAAAACTAATTACAAAATAAATATAACTGTAATCTGTTACAGCTACTGAGAAAAAAATGTGTAATTAAAGTAGTTACTTATGAAAATGTTAAAGATTACAAAGGGGGGTTACATCTGAATATTTACACACACACACACAAACACACACACAAACACAAACACACAAACACAAACACACACACACACACACACAAACACACACACACACACACACACAAACACACAAACACACAAACACAGCCCCATAAACCCAAACCCGAAGACTTGTCAGATAAGAGCTGAGGTGAGCTAATCGTAGTCTGAAGACCCAGGTAAACAATTAATTAATATTTTCTGTTTCTTATAGTAGTTTTGTATTGTTTTTAGTGTGATCAACGTTTGCGTAAGTAGTAGACGTATTTGGGAAGTAACACGTAACATTTTAATTATATTTTGCTAAAATGAACGAAATGACTCGAAAAAAGATTCGTTCGTTTTGCTGAACGAGACTCAAAGGTCCGAGTCGGTAAAATGATCCGAACTTCCCATCACGGGTTGCCAGGTTTTCACAACAAAACCCGCACAATCGCTACTCAAAACTAGCCTTTTCGCTTTCCGGGGGGTAAATACACGTAAAATACACGTTTTTGGCAGGGTTCCTCCGGTAAAATTCGCATTCCATGTGCTAACTATCAGGTTATTGTGCTCGCTTCAACCAGTGACAACAGTGTTAAAGTATCCAAATTCCGCGGGAAAACCGCGGACTTGGCAACGGTTTCTCTGAGACTCGAGCGGTTATTCCTGCAGGGGGCGCTGCGCGGCTCACGAATACAATCCTCCATTGAGTCGCATTCAAATCTCAGAAAGCATTTTATCTTACTGGAAACATTTGTGCGGGGAAGAGTATAATCGTTTGAATCTGTTAACTCCAAAAGATCAATAGCTAACATAGAAATAGAAATCCCCCATAGAAAACTCTATAAAATGACTCTTAAACTCCTTAACCACAACCGACTGTGATTGGTCCATCCTAACAGCGCTGAGAAAAGTAACAGTTACCAGGTGAGGTTACGCCGTATCACTTTAATCCCCGGAATAATTAATAATATTAATAATAAAAAATAATAACATTAATAATTTACACCTGGATAACGACACTGAGAAACTTTAATAGAAATTTAATTTATTAAAAATATATATTTTTTTAATTATAATTCTAATTATTACGGACAAATTAGAGGCAGCTTCGGCCAACCACTCCCCACTTATTGCAATTCTGCTTATTATATTTCAAAGGGCTAGTGTGTGTATTTAATTAGAGGCACAAGTGCGCTCATCGGTCTACTGCTCCGCCTTATTTAAAGAGCAATAGCACAGCTGAGATTGCATGAATTCATGAAAATAAAGATGAAATCACAACTAGCACTTTTCACTTTGTTGAAGGACACAGTCACAGTCACTGGACGTTCAGAAATAACCTTTTCATAACTTAATGAGAATGTTAGCAAAACGATCTTAGAAGATATATTGCTTGCTCAATATCTCAATATTCACATTTTTTTATGAATCCCCCAAAAATAATTGTAAAAACATATGAATTATGGCTTATAAAATCATTTTACTTACTGTAATCTCAGTTTGTAACATACAGTATATAATATTTAGATTTTATACTATTATTTATTTTTTAAAGAAATTATGTTGAATATTGTAATCATTTGACTAACTGTAAATACAGTTTGTAATATATAGTTTTTATATTTTATACTATTATATTTAATAAAATTATATTATTTAATGTACACTTTATTAACTAAATACAGTTTGTAATATAGAACGGTATATTATATTATTTTTATAAAATGATGTAATCACTTTACTAACTGTAAATGCAGTTCGTAATATATTTTTATATTTTATACTATTATATATATATTTTAATAAATGTGTATATATATAATGTAATCATTTTACTAACTGTAAATACAGTTTGTAGTATATAAAATATATTTTATTAAATTTTATATATCATGTAATCACTTTACTAACTGTAAGTACAATTTGTAATATATTCATTTTTATATTTTATACTATTATATATATATATATTAATAAATGTGTATATATATAATGTAATCATTTTACTAACTGTAAATACAGTTTGTAATATATAAAATATATTTTATAAAATGTTATATATCATGTAATCACTTTATAACTGTAAATAGAGTTTGTAATAATGAGCTGTTCTGTTGCTGGTCTAGAGCTGTGCTGGAATCTGACACATTCATGTGCATTATTATCACTAGTGTGTTAACTGACTAGTGCTGCAGTGCTAGTTAGTGGTCAGACTCAGTAGTGGTGAATGTACGTGATGGTTCTCTCCGTTCTGACTGTGGTTTATTTCTCTTTAGGCCTCACAGCAGCGGTTCCTCCGTCCGAGCTGAAACACAGCGGCTGTATTAAAGTGAATGGGTGTAAATGTCTGATGAGGGATGGATCAGGTCTCATTGATCTGGCCTCAGTGGCGGATGAGGACGGGTTCATACAGCGACTCAAACCCCTGCCATCAGCGGTGGGAACCGCGGACGTGCTGCTGTCCTTCAGCCCGTGTCTGCCCTTCTCTCAGCCCGAGGACTTCAGCATCACCGCCTGCACCGATGTGGCTGCCTGTGTCATTATACGGTCAGTTCATCACATTTAAAATGATTTCTCTCAGTAGTAAACCGTTATGATCAATATACAAGCTCACAGAATATCCCATCTGTCGTTGGGATGAGGCATAATGTTATATATGTTTGTAAAGTGAACCTCATGGAAGATGTTTCTGTAGGATTCATCAGGACAACAGGTTCATCAGTCAGTACTTGAACTTTGGCAGACATGAAGGCAATAAATTCAGCTATAACGACTCAAAGAAAACTCTCACGGTGTCTTACTCCAGTAAGTAACTGTATCAAGCATGTCTGTAATTATTCACTTAAATGAAAGGCTTTTAGCAGATTCTCTTGTTCAGTGTCTCATCAACAGTACAATGATATTCTAAACAGATTTTGTAAATTGAAAAAAAAAAAAGTAAATGCTTTTTTAAATGAAATGTATTAGTTTAACATGAATTAAATTAACAATCATAAATATATCTTTATTTGTCAATTTGCAAACAGTAATTTATTTAAATTTTTATTTAATATTAAGTAAATTAATTTTTTTTATCCATTTAAACTGAATAAAACTGAAATTAAAATTGAAAGTCTGTGTCTACGTGTAGTTTTGAGCTCATCTATATGCCACTAAAAGTAAAATTTACAGCATTTTAATTTAATTTTTATATTTTTTGATTTCACTTTCATTTTAGTTAAAGTTTTAGTCATTTTTATTTGTTTTTTTTTGTTGTACTTTTTAGTAAGATTAGAAATGCTGCTAGCTAAAATAACATGTTTACATTTTTTAAATATTTAATTTTATTTCAGTTCATGCTTATTTTATTTTATTTCAAGTAACAAAAAAATGGTTTTAGTTAACTATAAAAATCCGGCTAACCATAGCAAGCAGCAAATCTCGCACAGTAAAGAAATTTCACAGGATCATTAAACAAATTCATCAAACAATTTCATGTAAATCTAAAGCTATCTGAAAGCAACAGAGAACATCTGCCATATATTTTGACCTCATGACCTCTGTGACCTCTGTCTCTCTATCAGTGTTGCCTGACAGCGAGCCTCAAACTGTGGTTCATTACCAGTGCAGCCCGAATCACTCCATCACTCACAGCCAGAGCTTCAGCGCAGACGGGCCCCTGCAGATGTGGGTGGAGAGTCCCTGTGCGTGCCCGAACGCCTGTGCGCTGGTGGACGTGGGTCCTGGGACCATCTTCCTCATCATCCTCTGCCTCAGTGTGACCGCTTACTTCATTATAGGTCATTCTGCATCTCTCAGATGAGCTTGTAGTGCAGTTGGAGTCCAGTAGAGGGCATTACAACCACATCAACAGCCCCAAATTGATTATAACTAAGGGTTATCTCAAAATTTCAGCTGTGTAGTCAGCATGTAAAAGCATTATATCTTGGCCAGGAGCGTTTCTAGCCTTGCAAGTAGTGCGAAGGGCCCCCATCCAAAATGTTCCCATATTTTGATGAACTTTTATGATACAGTTTTGGGTAGGCTATGTGGATATCGTTACCTGTACAAAATGCGGTGCTCGTTCACAAGCTGCACACGTCGAGCAATAAACAGAAGCTTCATCGCGGATACACAAACGATTTTGATTCATACAATGGATTGTAAATACTTTTTTTAATAAATAAATACAAGGTAACTTTTTATCTCGCACTTTTCTGAGTATATACCTCTCAAATCGGACTTTTTTCTCCCAATTCTGAGATTTAAAGGGGACATATCATGAAGATTTTTTCCGTGTTCAAGTGCTATAATCGGGTCCCCAGTGCATCTACCCAGAAAAGGTGAAAAGGGACAACCTAGTAACTTTGTTTTGGTAAGCCTTTCTCTGCAAGCATGTGGAAAAAAAACGAGCCGCTCAGATGTAAGAAGGGGATCTTATTATATTATCACCGCCCCTTAATCTGCACGTTTCCTCCCTCGGCGCTGCTGTTACTTAATATACAGATCTAATATAAACATGCGATTTCTTTCCCAGCTGTTTACCTTCACAGACATACTGTACAGACGTGTGTTTTTAACATATATCTGTGTGTATTTGACAGTTTAAGCGCAATAAGACATGAAAGAGAACTAAGTTTATTACTCACATGCCATGTGACAGCCGCTTCCTGTGCGCGTGCTTCAGATGTGTGCGCTCAGAAAACCCTATATCATAAGTTCAAACCGATATGGCTTTAAAACGCATGATTTCAGCGCGATATACATGATAATCAAAGCCAACCAGATTTCTCACAGAGTGCTGAGGTACCAGCTGTAAAGGCACATGCACAACCCTATTGTGGAAAAGGGGGCGGGAACAGAAGCTCATTTGCATTTAAAGATACATGCACGAAAACAGCGTGTTTCAACTTCCACTCAAAATAGGCATTTTCAAAATGATATAATAAATTATCTGTGGGGTATTTTGAGCTGAAGCTTCACAGACACATTTATGGGGACACCTGAGACTTATATTACATCTTGTAAAAAGGGCCATAATAGGTGCCCTTTAAAAAAAATCCATATAATAGAGCGCAATTACCTTTTATATTTTTTATTCCATGGCAAAAAAAAAACTGAATTTCGGGATGTAAAGAATTCCTAGGAAAAATGTCAAAATTTCGAGATAAACTCGCAAACGCATCACGCAATAAACAGAGTCTTGATCGCTGACACAAGAACCATATAGAGCACATTTGCGCATGGATTGTAGGTAAATACTGTCAAAAGGTTTTTAAAAAGTAATAATAAAAGGTAACTGCGAATTTTCCTCTTTCAATTCTGAGTTTATATCTCCCAATTCGGACTTTGTTTCTCCCAATTCTGAGATAAAAAAAAAAAAAAAAGTCGAAATTTCGAGATAAAAAGTTTAGTATTTTTATTTCATGGCGAAAAAAAATACTTTTGAGATTTAAACTCAGAATTTCGAAGAAAAAACTCAAAATTCGACATGCGAACTTGCAAATATAAATGCGTGGGACTGTTTTGTTAATCCCGCTCGTGAGTGATGAATGCCCGAATGAATCGCAAACTATTTAAGATCTTATTGCAAACCCGTTTGACCGAATAGATCAACAATAATTCATTCGCGATTAGCTAGTCTGATTCTGGTTTATCAGTAATATTTTACGGTATTTCACAGCGACGTATGGAAATGATCAGATGTCCTCATCTCCTCTCTTGTGTCTGTAGGATCATGTGCGCTTCGGCCGTTCAGGACTAGTAATGGTGTTCAGATGGCTCCAGAAGACAGTGTTTGGTGTATGATCTGCTATCAGCTCAGCGAGCGGCCCGACGGCAGCAGGCGGAAGCGGAACTACTCACTGACTGACACGCTGTGAACTCACTGGAGACATTATGCGACGTTACATTTCATAAACTCCAAATGCATATGTTACAAGGCCCACCCTTAAATAAACACTCCCCAGCACAACATGTTAGTTTAAATAGAAATCCCCAAGATTTATTGATGGCTTTACAGAGTATTTCACACACAGAATGATTTACTCACAAATTTCCCAAGCAAAATTGATTTAATAAAGCAAACTCAACTGAATAAATGACTCAGCGACTCTCTTATTAAGACAGGGGCTTGCCGCCACCTACTGGTAATTATACTGAACTGCAGGGGGTTTGTGAGTTTAATGAAAAGCTAATAATTAATTAAATCATAATAATGTAAAATTACAATAAATAATTTTGAAATAGCATCAGTCAAAATAAAAAACCTGCATGTCATGTGAAAATTAACCAACGTCAGAGAACCGTGAACATGCAAATGTGATACTTAATTACTGAAATATTTATTTTTATATCTCAGGGGTTCTTCAAGTAAATATATTTGGTAAAAGAGGTTCAGATGACAAAAAAGTTTGGGAATGCCTGCATTGCATGTAAATAAAAAATAATATGAATTTGTGCATTTTTATGTGTTTGAAAGACAAAAGCCTTCCAAAGACATAGTAATACATGGTTAAATAACCTACTGAGTGATAATACAAATAAAAATTAAAGTGTTCATCTGTAGTTGATGCAATGTGGAAACACTTCTTAAACCTGAAATGATTTTTGAAAATCCAGTGGTCAAATACTGTGTAGCCTCCTGACTAATGACTGGTCTTTGTGTGAATGTCCACAAAACTGGAAGACTTTCTGAGTCTATATAAGCGGTAGACAGTGATAGAAAGGACCATTTAAAAGATGAAAAAGAGGAATTAGGGGGAATCAAACCTATATTAATAATTTATTGCTATTATGTGAATAATATGTAATCATGTAATCAATAAGAAAATAACTGTAGTCTGATTAATAACTGAGTATTTTGAAATGTAATTTAATCTAATTACGAGTATCTTATTTAATTTTTGAAATCTGATTACGTAATCCAGATTGCATGAAATCAGTTAAAAATCCACCTATTCCTTTTTTTTATAATCCCCATAAACCAAATCAGTCTCATTAGACATGTCGTTTCGGTTCTCTGAGCATTGTGATGTCACATTGTTTAGGCCCCGCCCACGGTCACTGACTGACACCGCCATATTAGCAGAGACCCCGCCCTTGAGTGAGCCGCACGCAATCCGGCATGTTTATCCTCACGCTAGGGCATTTAAAAGCAGCATTCAAGTTCTTATTAAAGCTATAGAAGTTATTCGGTCAAGAGCAGTGAGTGGTTTTCTGTTTTATTTATTGTTTGGCTCATATTAACAGCGTAGACAGCAGTAGGTACTCCATGTTATGTAGCAGTAGGTCATATGATGCTGCTAAAAAGAACATTATTTTGCGTTTTTGGTGTAATGAAATGTGTTTATGCGGTTTAAGGTTAAAAAAACACATTATTTTCCACATACTGTACATTATTGTTTCTCCTCTATGCCCTGCCTTTCTGAAACGCTTTTTACAAAGCTCATCGGTCTGAAAAGCGAGGTGTGCTGTGATTGGCCAGCTATCCAGTGTGTTGTGATTGGCCGAATACCTCAAGCGTGTGACGGAAATGTTACACCCCTCACCATACTGTGATGCCCCGTCAGGCCGGAGCGTAGCATAAAACCATGTCTGCATTTGTGATCGGACAAATCACAAACAACAAGCGCTACTCTACACTGCCCAAACTCGTGTTTGAATCGTCAGTGGCAAATTCTTTAAATATAGAAAACGTACT
>NW_015505887.1:505374-508828 GCF_001515645.1 Sinocyclocheilus grahami | reverse complement strand
GTGAGGTAGACATGTGGGGGCGTGTTAGAACGAGCCGTTTTAGGTAGACGTGGCTGACTCTTAACTTTTATAAAGTTATGGTTACAGATCTTCTTTATGCACCAAGAGTTTGTAACACTCCAAAGAGAAAGGAAAAATTGAAATCGCATCATATGACCCCTTTAAATGAACTCATGTTTGTTAATTGGGTTTAATAATTAAAATAGTTTTAACAGGGGCTGATTGAATGCTACAAGATATAAACGAAATGGATCATTTAATTTTAATCAGTCCATCAGTACAACAAACCTTCATAATGACAACAAAGCAGAATGGGTAAAACAGTTTCTTAAACTTTATTAAAAGCACATTTGAGATTCACAAAAATAGTGCGCTACATACAAATACAAGTGAATTTCATTGAAATTATAGGTCTATCTCATTAATATAGCATTAAAATGTTAGCTTATTTGCAAAAGATATGAAGGGCTTGTGCATTTTGTACTCTTTAACTCACTCCAGAGGACATGTAAAGATCTCAGTGTTTGGTGCTGAACAGATGAACGTCATTCAGCTTGTATGATCCTAAGTATAGTGTTTAGTGCTAATGTTGTGCATCGTGATTTAGCAAGTGCTAAAATTAATATGCCAATCTGGAGTACGTTCACATTAGAATAAATGAGAGAACTCCTATTTAAAAGCTTAAAAACAATGGAAATATATGAATAAAGCAGTCAAAAGACTCATAAAAGCACTCAGTTCATATGAGCAGCACCGTACGCAGCTGAAAGAGTCGATCACAGCTTATCAAGTGCACTTGAAGCATGTCTTACTGTAAAACTCCAGCACAATTTGTCTCGAGGGATTGTTTTACGAAGGAAAATAACCAGCCAGCTGGTTCTGGGAAATCTGAGGATGTGTGGAGTTCCTCTGTATTGGAAAAATCAGCCACAGTTTGATGATTTCAAGAGGCGGATCTGCAGATCCTGACCCATCCTGAGGGCCGTAAAACTCACTTTCACAATGATAAAGGCCAACTTTACTGTCCTGTCAGCGATATGTGAACCAGCAGTGGTTGGAATCATTTATGATATTGTGAATAATCAAACAGCCATCAGTCCTGCATTTAGAGTCACACTAAACATCAACAGCTCGTGACAAACCAATAAACATGTTCTTATAAGAGCGGTATTTAGAAATATGATGTATTTTGTATTTATTGTATGCAGTTTGGCCCCCAAAAGTATTTGGGTGAATCTCATGAAATCTCGCGAGAAATGTCCAGGTCATATTTCATCCCAAAATCAGAAGAGTTTACGGAGAAAAGAAAGACTATTATTAGTCTTATTAAGATTTGTGTGTTTTTTTGTTTGTTTTTTACATTTAAGTACATTATCCCAAAATTCTTGCAATGCAAAAAATAAAATAAAAAAAGACAATTATTAATATAATAAAGCAATTATTTAATAGTGCCATATTGATTGATATTATTAAGCTAATTAAAATATTGCATTGCAACAGAAAACAATGAAAATGAAAAAAAGGGTAATGAAAATAATCATTGTGAATAAGGAATAATGGGAATTATTTGTGATGGGAATTACAAATAATTATCAATGTTGCAATACAAAAAAAACTGCAAAAACGGTGAGCGAGTGATGGAATGCAAATACAAATCTGATGAAGAAACAAACTCATCCTAATCTTGGATGGCCTGAGGCACAGGTTCATTTTCATTTTTGGGTGGACTATTACTTTAATGATCCAAAAATAGGTTTAATTTTCTCTTTACTACAATATGACCTGGACAGTTTTGGTGAGATTCTCCTGTAAAGTGCATTAAACTGGTTTTATAACCCTGTAGGCAGGGAGTTATGTGTTGCACAGCAACAGGTTTAATGGTGAGAGGAAAGCGTGCTGTGGGTCAGTGAATATCTCTGGTCATTTCACAGCACTCAGACCGGCTGGTGCTCCAGGAAAAGCCCACGTCAAGAGCCCAATCATGACAAAACTTAGTGTTCGCCGCAAATGAAAAACATGGCATCAGACTCCGACAAAAGCAAAACACACAAAGTACACTTACAGATGTGAAAGGAAGAAACAGACGAGACAAAACACACACATACAGTATGCAGCTGGAAGCAGACAACATGAATGTGTAGCTGCACTCAGTGGAATGCATGGAAGCCCGTTTCCAACACAGAATAAAACAAATAAAAAAGATAATTGCGACTTTTTATCTCACAATTTGTAAAAAAGAGCAAGAAATTGCAAACAATGTTCCAAAATTGCGATGCAAACTCAGAATTCTGAGAGGAAAAATTAATTGCAAGATATAAACTCAGAATTCTGACTCTTTTTCTCAAATTTCTGAGTTTAACATTTCACAATTCTAAATGTATGTCTCGCAATTCTGTTTTTTGCTTCCACCATGGAAAAAAATAAATAAAAAAGGTAACTGCAACTTTTTATCTCACAATTCTGAATTCATATCTTGCGGTTTTGAACTTACATGTTGCAATTCTTACTTTTTTCTCTGAATTGTGAGATAAAAAGTTGCAATTACCTTTTTAATTCTTTTATCAGAAAACAGGCTTCCATAGATATGAGATCAAAATGTTCTTGTGTTGTGCAGCATCACGATACTCAGCTAAATCTGGTGGTTTGCTTCAGGCACCTGCCGTGGTTTGGCACTTAAACGCTTGTCTGGAGTAATTTAGATTGATGAAATATCTAAAGCAAGAGGTGACTGGAATAGATTTGTGTGATTCTTCCAGTATTTTGATGAAGTAGGGGTGTAAATCTAATGGCTTTCAATGATGACTGGCTCATACACACCGGCAGAGACCCTGTGAACACAACACAGAGTATGATCAGTGAGTTTGCGTGTTTTGTGTTTTTCAGCTCTTGATGCTGTATTTTTGTGGCGTGTTTGTGTGGAATCACCTGTTTCCCAGCTGGATGCCGCTCAGCGCTGTCGTTCCGTCTCTGCTCACAAACAGTCTCAGGTTACTATCTGAACACAGTCAGACAGACAGACAGACAGACAGACTGCAGTGAGCACATGACGACTGTTCACACCTGGTTTAACATGCGGCTCTAATGCATCTCGCTTGTAAACAGATTTTGTCAAGTGGAGGATCAATATTCATTACTACATACATCGCAGTGTCACCACACGTTTATATCGGGTATGATAAAGATGTTCAGTGAAGTCTTGTGCATGCAAATTAAAATTAAAATTGTGTGTGTGTGTGTGTGTGTGTGTTTTATTGCATGTTTACATTGAGTTCCATTTTTAATGCAAATACATAAAAAAAAAAATATATATATATATATATATATATATATACACACAAATCTACAAATAAATAATTTATGTATGTATGTATAATTTATGTATTTATTTAAATTGATGTATTTTTCTAGTTTTATATATTTATATATATTTTTATTCTTTGCATTATATATGCAA
>NW_015505887.1:485676-505354 GCF_001515645.1 Sinocyclocheilus grahami | reverse complement strand
TTGTTATATATATATATATATATATATATATATAAATTATAAATGATGATAAAATATTTATTAATTTATTTTTAATTAAAATGTTCAGATTTTATATAAATAAAGTGTGTATATTATCATTTAAATACCTGCATCAAAACTGGAAATACAAAAATAGAACTCAATGTAAATCTGCTTAATTTTTCTTAAAGCTGTATCTTGCTGCCAAAGTTGAAACTCTTGTTTTGGTGCAATAATTCGTAGTTTTGTAAGCAGACGCGAGTATTTCCACTACAAATGAACAATGCATCAGTGTTCGGACGCAGTTTACGGATCAGCTGAAATGGAGGTTGGTTGTCCTGTGATCTGAAATGCTCACCTTCATTGTTACTGATGTCAGAAAAGTTCTGACTCTGGACGATCTTCTCCACGATGTCGTCTGCGTCGATACGCGTGTCGTTGACCCAGGTCGGGTGATCCTCCACCGAATCCTGCTTCCTCCTGAAATGAACAGAAGGAAATGGCAGTTGCATTTACTGTCGCACATTTCTGTTTCTCCCGGCTGACGTACCGTGGCGGTCTGTTGGAGGGTAAGAGGGGCCGCGGGGGTCGCGGAGGCCGGTCGGGACGGGTGTCACTCTCAGACGGGGGGTCGGCGCTCACGCTGCTGCCTGTAGACGTGTTCCTGCGATGGGTCAAATCGGACAGACTGGAGGAGCAGGAGTGTTCGGTGCTGTAGCCTGTAAACACAAACACACAGATCAGTGCGTTAAATACAAGCACGATCAATAAACATCATGCAACACTTCAAGCTCCACATGAGAAGTGCTGCAGCTTCTCAGAAGAGCGATTTTGTGACGTTTCTAGGTTGCAGAAAGTGTGGTACACCGTGAAAACCTGTATTTGAGCTTAGAACAGAGAAAAGGTCTGGCAATGGCGTTTTTCATTGATTCAAAGTAGTTGCTGAATGTAGAGGTCAACCGATGTATCGGCTATAGTTGATTGCTGGAACTATCAGCTATATCTGCAAGAATCCATGGCGATAGTTTTTCCTGGTTTCGTCTGTTGCTGGAGCGGCTAAAGGTCCGCTGTTATTAGACAGTGCAAGACTGACGCCACGTGCTGTTTGTTGACGCGGGACACTTCAGATGCGGATTTAAAACAGACAGCGAACGGTGTGTATACAGTACACTATAGTGCATGTTTTCATATCATTACTACATAATTAATTTGTTGACTAGATGTTGAATTAGTACAGAAAGATACAAAAAAATGTAAAGCACTATTTTAGTTTTCATTCAGTATCCAATTTAAAAATGGTTAAAAATCGGTATCGGCCAGTGTGGTCCAACCTAGCTATCGGTATCGGTATCTGTAAAATCCACAGGTGAACTTGGTCGACCTCTAGATGAATGCAAGTTTGTTTAATGAAATGTCATTTCAGACTGAATCAATCATTTTTACCTTCTCCTCTTAAAAATGTTCACCTTTTGTTTTAATTAAAGTGATAAATCTTGACAATTTACAAAGTTACAGAGGAACAAGTACAAAACAAACATCAGACAGCAAGTAAACAATAAGTACTAAAAATCCAATAGAACAAAACAAAAAACTATTATGCATGACAAGAAATTATATATCTTTATAAAAAATTTTAATTTTTCTTTGTAAAGACATTGTCATCATCAGTCAAAATCACGTGTAAAAAATAATGATGAATATTTTTTAGTATTTGTTACATTTAAAACTTATTTATAACATGATTTAATCAATGTTATTTTAGTATAATTGAGATAGTTTTCAGTATTTTTATTTTATATTTTTATATAATTTTTAAGAGTATTGTATTTTTATATTTACATTTTAATTTAAGTTAAAGTTTTAGTAATTTAAATTTAGTAATTTTATTGTGTTTTTGTCATATTAATTGTTTATATATATATATATATATATTAAAAAACAATTAATATGACAAAAACACAATAAAATTACTCAATTTAATTTAATTTATTTTTAATAAATAAAAATTTATAAAAACTAATATATATATATAGTTTTTATTCATTTTGATTTCATTTTTAGTTTTTGTTATTCATGTCAAGTTAAACTTAATGAGATCAAATAATTTTCATTTTAAATATGTTTTATGTATTATTTCAGTTAAAGTATATTTTATTTAAAGTAACACAGATATTTTTAATAGTTTGAATTTTTGTTTAATAGCCTAATTTATTTAATAATAACAACTGTATTTAATATTTAAAACATACCTAATCCATGTCATAAATAATTCAGATGCAAAATTGGACCTGTCTTTGCAAAGACAGACGATGCACGCAGCAATAATTTGACAAAAGCGCACAAACAGGCTGTAGCTGATGAGAATGTGCTGGGTGGGAAACACTGCCGCGAGTCACGTGAAAGATCTTTAAGTGTCTTTTAAGTGTTTTAGCGGCGAGCGCTCCTGAAGTGTCAGTAGCAGTATGTTAAACAAACATTCCCACACAATAGCGGCGTGTCGCCACCTACAGCAGGGAAAAAAGACAGGAAGATGTAGGCGCGCTTCCTGAATCAGCAACTGGCGACGACACGCAAGAAAACATACAGAATTCACTGGGATTTCCTTTCTTATGGACACACACACACACACCTGATAGTTTGCTCTGCTGACTGGCATAACTGGAGTTGCGTGAATGACCCGTGTGAAACGATTCATCAGGACTATGACCCTGATCCACCTCCTCAGGAAGAGCTAAAGAACAAAAACAGACAGAATAAATCATTCACAAATCATGCAGGAGAGAGCAGAAAGGAAACAATCACATAATCACATATTTGGAGTGTTATTGTTTTCTTTTTGTTCATATTAAACATGTTAAGTTTCTGTTTTCTTTCCTTTATTTATAAAAAAAATTCTTGAATTTCTGTCTACTGTCCCTTGTATTTCCATCCCTGTTGGCTTGATTTAAAAAATGTGAAGTTTTTGTTTTTATTTATTTATTTCCATTTATTTCTATGTATTTGTTTATTTTCATTTTATGGATTTATTTATAATTTTAAATAAATTTTTTGATTCTTCTGTCCCTTGTATTTGCACCTCTGTTGGCTTGGTTTAAGGTTAAGGCTTGATTTTAAAAATGTTAAGTTTCTGTTTTTTTAATTGGAACTGTCCTCAACTAAACCGAAGGGAGTTTGTTTCAATATAACGTTTCGTTAATAGAGTACATGTGCTCAATGATTAGTCAATGACTAGTCAGGCACTAAAATGAGTTTTTACAGAAACACTTAAAATTAAAGTTTTCATTTAGCAGAAAATTTAAAAACAACTAAAATCTTAAAATAAAATAAATTTCATAATCAACAGTTTTCATATCCACGTCGTAATGATATAACCATGTTTCTATTTCAATTCGCAGTTGGAATATAAACATTTAAATGGTGACTAATAAAAACTAGAATTCATGACAGATTCAAACATACACGAGCTGCTGAAGACATCGCTAACAGGTGAAGTAAAATATAATGAATATGTAATATAGTGCATATATTCATCTATAGAATTTTTTTTCTAGCAAACTAACGAGCTTATGCGCGTTGAACAGCTTTCCTGAGATAAATGTAACGTAACAGTGTTTTAATTTCCACCATTAAAACACTGAATGGGTGATTATATGAGACAATACATTTCATCTTTCAACATACCTTCTGACGTTCATTCGTGTTTATTTCGTGTTATAACTAGTAGTAAAGAGGAACAGATGGTCGGTTGACTTGTACCGATCTGTCAAGTCGCACAAAAGCATCAAAACGGCATTTATTGCTTGTATTTCATTATAAAATCTACAATCAATGAATCAATCGAATTGATTTAATAACAAACACACAGACATTTAAATTGCAAATAAGATAGTTTTATATCAACTTAATGATATAACCATGTTTCTATTCCAATTCGCTGTTGAAATCCAACGTATTAAACCATGGCTGTAATAAAAACTTGTTTTCATGACAGATTTATTCAAACATAAATTAGTTCATGAAGACATCACTGACAGGTGAAGTAAAATATAATGAATATGTAATATATTTTGGTGCATCACTAGTTCTTACCCGCTGAAGACTGCAAACATACGGGATGGGAATTACGTTCACAAACACAGCACTTATTTACTATATAAATACACAAGCGTCAAGTCAAATATATACGCAAACACATTCACACAAACTCATGATTGTCTTTGAGAATGTAAAGAGAAGCATGAACAAACAGTACTGAATATTCATGAGCTTCTGACCATCTGCTATGCAAATATACGTCTAATAATACGACTGAGGAAAGCCATCCCAGCAACTTTCAGTTTTTCATAAGAAACCACTGAGGTATTAGTTGATTTTAAATTACAATGGCAAATGTTGCATTAACGAAAACAGTAAGCAATCGCCTAGCAACCACCCAGAACGCCCTAGCAACCACATAGCAACGTGCTAAAACCACACAGAACTTCTTAGAAACCTCATAGGTTTCTGGGAATCCGGGTGTGCTAGCAGCTGGATAAAATTAACCTGTTGAATGCTATTAAAACAGTATGTCATCATGGATTTGGTGGATATAAACACACACGAGAAATCAGGACAGAACCAGAGCATCTCCTTCTACAAAACATTCAGAACGCTGTAATGTGGCTTATCGCCTGCCACGGCATCTGTTCCTAATCCTTCTTCACACACACACACACACACACACACTTCATACCGCACTGAGGAGCGGCATTAGTGTGACTCAGTTTCATCTTCTCGGACTAAAACAAACTTCATGCATGTTTGCTTACACTCACACACATTCATCTACATGAGGACACACACCACCACACACTTGTTTTATATAAAGCTAATTAACTAGAGACTGACCCAAACCAAAACCCTGTGCTCTGTTTGGGGCCTCAGAGAGACTGTGGCATTTAATAACTCAAGCATACTTAAAAACACACTTAAAATGTGTTTTAGGGGTTGAACAGAAACAACTCAACTAGAAATGATAAACATAAATAGTCATATTTGTCACGTGCATGTGTAGCTTCTGATTCCACAGATGGATTAAAGCTTTAACGCCTGTTCGATGGGTTTTATGAGGTCAGACACTCTTAATGTATAACAAGAACTTTAAGGGAGAAAAATTGTTAAAACAATACAAATTTATATATAAAATTTATCATACTTAAAAACACACTTAAAATGTGTTTTAGGGGTTGAACAGAAACAACTCAACTAGAAATGATAAACATAACTAGTCATATTTGTCAAGTGCATGTGTAGCTTCTGATTCCACAGATGGATTAAAGCTTTAACGCCTGTTCGATGGGTTTTATGAGGTCAGACACTCTTAATGTATAACAAGAACTTTAAGGGAGAAAAATTGTTAAAACAATACAAATTTATATATAAAATTTAATGAAATACTATATATATAAATACTGTATATATATTTTTATGTACACTTTTAATCAGCAAGGATGCATTAAATGACAGTAAAGGCATTTATAATGTTACAAAAGATTTCTATTTTAAGTAAACGCTTTCATTTCTATTCATCAGAGAATCCTGAAAAATAAAATGTATCAGTTTCCATAAAAATATTCAGCAGCACAACTGTTTTCAACATTGATGATAATCAGAAATGTTTCTCGAGCAGCAAATCAGCATATTATACTGATTTCTGAAGATCATGTGACACTGAAGACTGGAGGAATGATGCTGAAAATACAGGAATAAATAATATTTTACAGTATATTCACATAGAAAAGTTGTATGTAATAATATTTCACAATATTACCGTTTTTACTGTAATAAATGTAGCCTTGGTGAGCAAAAACATAAACAAAAAATACCAACCCAATCCTTTGAGTGCAAGTGCATTTTTACACATATATTCTCTATGACCCCAAACATTAAAAACAGTCAAATCAATCAGAACAGATCATAAAAGATTCATTTTATTTATGAATCATTTTCTGTTTCGAAGATATAAACACAAACACACACACTGCTTCCAAGAATCCTCAGTATCTGCAGCGATATCTGCCTATTATTTATGAAGCGGCCAATAAACGCGTTGAGGGTCATCAGAGGGTTTAGCATTGTACGTTTCTTCTGTTCCAGCACTTCTTGTTATCAGAGCCGCTCTGGTTTATTCTCTCCCTCCTCCACATTCTTCCCCAGCATTCCAGGGCCGTGGTACTTTGTTCTCTCACCGTAGTAACCACAAACACAGTAACACTGACGGAACAGGGGAGGAAAGAGACAAGGAGGACACCCATAATGCACTGAGAAAGAGTGAGAAATGTTTTTGACTTGGGTCAGTAAGCAACCACTTAGAAGCCACTCAAATTATTCTCAAAATCCTAAGAACAACGTAGCAACCATATGGCAACGCCCTGACAACACCCTAGTGTGCAACATTTGCATGCACTTTTTCTTCAAATATCCAGTATTTTAATGGAATATTGCTCTAAATTCCAATCCATCGATGCAACATCACATTTTCAAAGCACCGATTCCTATAACAAATACTCCCAGAAACAACACCACAACAGGCTTTGTGCGTTCTTGCGGTTTCTCCTTTCATGCTCGACTCTCTCCCACAGCGGCCGAAGCCAAACCCAAGCAAGCGCTGCTGAATGGACCAATTGTTGGGAGACTCAGAACAATTTAGAGCGTACAAAAGATCCATGAGCGAGATTCATGTGGAATAAATATGCATTAGCTGTGAGCCAGGCAGACTAGCAGGGAGCAAAGGTTTGCAGGGAGAGAAAAATGACAGGCAGGTGGATGAGATTCAAAACTCTTTATTAGGCAATGTATTCATGCAATGTTTCTGTAAAAATTTAAAAATATAACTATGATAATTGTGTAAAAAATAAATATAATTTTATAATACAATAAAATGTGCGTTTGTATATATACAGTTATATATATATATATATATATATATATATATATATATATATATATATATATATAATAATTAAAATAAAATAATATATATAATCTTGTTATTGACACTTTTATTCAGCAAGGATACATTATAATAATTTTTGTATTCGTATTGATTTGATATTTTTTAAGACTTAATAAACCATATTAAGCTACTATATTAAATAAAAACTATAATTAGTGACACCAGTATCTAATTGAATACATGTATTAAATATTCTTTTTCCATTAATGTATTTTTTTCATCATAAAAAAGCATTTTTACAAATATCATGAATGCATGAATCCATAAATATCATGTTTTCTTGGGGTTTGTAAATTTGAACTGAACTTGCTATATAACAATAAGGTCACATTATCTTTTTCTTCCAATAATTTAAGCCTATTAATGGTCTTTTTCTCAGAATCTTTCATGGTGGATCATTTTTAAACCCCCACATATTTATAAACTAAAATTCAATTCAGTGTTCATCAGTGTATTCCAGTATGAAATGCATTTTTATTATTAATGCATAATCATAAAACAAAAGTGTTCGATCGTTGATGCTAAATCATGTATGTGCGTTAGATGCATGGCTAATGCACTGAATATTCATGTATGCAACACACAGTAAGCCTGATCGTGTGTTGTTTCTCTTGAGATGTAGTGTGCTGAACACTGAACAAAACCCAGAATACAAAACAAAAGAGAGAGGCTTCATTAAAGAGAGGAAGCCCTGAAAGAGGACAGATCCTCCCCCGAGGTCTATCAGCAAACACCAGCACAATGATCGCAACGAGCCTCTCAGATTCAACACTACACCACTACCCCAACCCGCTCTATACTAACCCCAGCACAACTGACATCCAGACCACAGCCTAACATGCGCTTAATGCATCCACCTTGCAAAATAAAAGCATCAGAAAGCATTCTGAACGCAGTCCATGTTACTGACTGCTGCTGTCAGATGTGTGTGATCGTGTTTCGTGAGGCCTGTCGTTGGTCGATACTCTTCCCCGTCTGTTTGCCGATGATTCAGTCGAGCAGAAATGTGCTGTGCTGAAACAGGATTCTTATCTCCCATCCTGTAGCTCGGCCTGTGTTAGACCCTGACAGCGTTTGGACAAACATCCCCAGAGCGGCGCTCCAATCACACGGCCTGACGTCAGCGCAGACCTTCCTATTCTCTCTGCTGCATGACAGCGCAGGATAAGAGAAGGTGAAACAGACAGAGGTTCGGCTCATTTCAGCGAGGAAGCTGTTGTTAGGGCAGTATTTAGTATCATACAACTATAGTTGTTTTTGTTCATATTTTAAAGTAGATTCTATTTTCTGTTTTCACTTTAGTTTTAGTATCTTTGCATTTTTGCCTTTTTTTTAAAAATATATTTCCATATTGTTTAAATTTTAAAAGGGTCATATGATGCTGCTAAAAAGAACATTATTTTGTGTATTTGGTGTAATGAAATGTGTTTATGCGGTTTAATGTTCAAAAAACACATTATTTTCCACATACTGTACATTATTGTTTCTCCTCTATGCCCCGACTTTTTTAAACGCGTTGATTTTTACAAAGCTCATCGGTCTGAAAAGCGAGGTGTGCTCTGATTGGCCAGCTATCCAGTGCGTTGTGATTGGCCGAATACCTCAAGCGTGTGACGGAAATGTTACGCCCCTTACCATATTGTGATGATGCCGTGTCCCGGAGCGATGATTCAAAAACATTAAAACCCATTAGAAACGAGGCATTTGAGTAAATATATTTTTCATTTATTTTGCATATGCAATTTTGATTTAGTTAGTTTTTTATTATATTTGTATTAATTAAATTTCAAATATATATATATATTTTTTATACATTTTATTTATTAAATTCGTTTTTAAATTATAATTTGTAATTATATCTTTCAGTGTATGTTTATACATAATTTATATATAATTTATCATTTTTATTTATTAGTTTTAGTTTATTTCGTGTTTTTTATCATTTCTAATTATATTTTTTACGTATATTTCTATATATAATTCATAATTGTTATTATTTTATTATTATTTTAGTTTATTTAGTTTTGGTAATTATAATACTTCTAGTTAAACTAAACTAAAAATAAGATAAGTTTCCTTGGCAACTAGCTGAAATAAAAAAAAGGTTTTAGTTTTTTATATTTTATTTTATATTAGTTAATGTTTAGTTTATTTCAAGTAACATTTTTTTATATAATGTTAAGAATTGTTTTATGGTTTTAGTGTTAATATTACTACAGTGTTATTTTTATTAGTTTTTTTAATATATTCAACTTTTCTACTTGGTTTTTATTAATTTTTATTTCAGTTGTAATTTTAGTTATTTTAATACATCAATTTATCTCCCTTGCAACTAGCTGAAATAAAATCAGGATAATTGTTTTTAAGTATTTTATTTAAGGTAACAAAAATTTTTTTTTTATGGTTTTAGTTTTAGTTAACTATAATAACTCTGGTTTTAGTTAACGATTGAGATATATATATATATATTAACGCTAATAACCCTGACTTAGGGTTAAATTGCAATGCATTCAAAATCAAACTTTATCTATCAAATGCACAAAAATAAAGCATCCAGCAGCAACTACAAAAAAAAGAAAGATTGAAATCACAACACAGAGCATCTGACTCTTAGTGAAGACTCACTTCCATGACAATGATCTAATAAGAAATGTATTTAATATGCATCACAACCCTCTCCCTCAAGCGGACTGATCAAAACAGGAAGTGATAGCCGCCGCCGGAGCGTCCAATAAATGAAGTGCTCGTTCTCTCAGCCTGAACCCGCTCGCCTCCAGATGGGATGAGGAGGACCAGCTGTGTGCACTCTCCATTTTGAAAAATTGACACTTATGACTGGTTTTGTGCTCCAGGGTCACATTTAGTTAATTTATGTTATTATTTTATATTTATATTTACTATTTAATATTGTTTTATTTTATCTACTCAATATTATTATTCATAATAATATTAACATTTTATGAATATAATTTTTTTATTTCTCTGTTCAAATATTTGCTAAATGTCTATTAGTAAATTATTAATTGAGTTATTTTTGTAATATTTTGTATTCTTATTTTTATTTATCCATTTATTTAGTATTACTCGTAATAATATTATTATTTTGTATTATGTGTATAATTTACTTATTTTTGCTATTATTTAATTTTTTTTATCTATACCAATAATATTAATAAATAATATAATTTCATTTATTATTATTATTATTATTATTATTGTATATTCATGTTTATTTATCTATTCCTTTAGTATTACTCATAATAATATGAATATATTTTTATTATATGTGTATAATTTACATATTTGTGCTATTATTAAATTTTTTTATTTATCTATTACTTTATCATTATTCCCAATAATATTAATATATAATATAATTTCATTTTTTTTTTATTATTATTATTGTATATTCATATGTTTATTTATCTATTTCTTTAAATTTTTTTATCATTATAAGTTGCAGGTAAATCGGATATAAATCTAAAAAGCCGAACAGAATAACAGTTCTGCGAGAGCAGGTCGTGATTATTGCTACTAAGGGGTTCAAACAAAACTTGAATATCTTTTAAAGATTCATGAACCTGTCAAATAAATTGCAGCAGCCTGGTGAACATGAGGCTGTGAGTAAATACATAAAGACAGAGTCAGATTAAAACTTTTCCTGTTTTTGCATACAATATGCATCAAACTATCCATGCACAGAGGTTGAAACTACACATACTTAAAGATTCCCTCTAAATTAAATCAATGCATTGAGTTAAATCAATCAGCCGCGCACGTGACTAATTGACCGTTCTGAACTCTGTGTCAATCAATGAAGGCCACAAGTGACTTATGAAGCGGAGGTCAAAAGGTCACAGCACAACTGTAATCAAGCCGGCTGACTTTGCATGATTTTCAAATCCAGTTGCATAACCGCAAATCTGGACAGAAAGTCCGAGGCTGTATGTCAGCCCTTGTTCTGGATTTATCTATTGGACATCGAGGAGTAAGACTTCCGGAATGCGGACGATAAATCCAAATACGCTGATTACATAACGCAAGCCCCATAAAGACTCTTACAGTTCGGAGCCGTAAAGGCCAGCGACTGACCCTTTGAACCGCCCAGCTGCTTACAGCATTAAAGACACGTCTCTCATTACGAGAGGAAGCAGAATATCCGCTTTGAGTCATGATAAGTCCGTGTCGTGCTCGTTTGGTGGGTTTATGGCCTTTGAAACATCACTGATACATGCACAACGTAAAGCAGATGTTGTGTTCAACTTTAATTGCAACAAGGGATTTCACTCGCCCAGAAGGGACTGAACGCTATCCGGAGCGTCTTATCCCGCTGTTTGGTGATGTTTGGCACTTCTCTGATGTTGCTGGTAATTACTGCAGAAGTAATCAGATGAGACGGACTGAAGTCCTGACAATGTCCCGCTCTGTGTGGACGCTGTAATGAGGACAGAGAAGAGCGTTCCCAAAGCAGGACATGGAAACATGTCGATATGTGCACACACTGGATGCGTCTCGTGTATCGTATCGTCCAGTATTGTCTCGGTCAGGAAGAGACAGATGCTCACGGTCAACAGTTTCCAGAAAATCTGCTTACACAGATCCACAAATCAGCAGAGACAAACACTGCAAATTAGACAGTCGGCACATCTGTTCATATCTGACGGTCAGCGAAAAACAAGGATCTCTTCTAGAAGTGAGTCATAATGAGCTTTAGGAGTCACAGACACTAAACAATTTATGGAATCTTGTTTAAATCACAATTCAGGCTTTTCTTTTCTCAGAATTCTACATTTACATCTCACAATTTTTGCTGTTTTTTTTTTTACTGTTCATCTCTCAATTTGGACTTTTTTCCTAGATTTTGTCTTTACATCTCAACATTTTTACGTTCTGAGTTTACAGCTTGCCATTTTGACTTTTTACATCTTGCAACTATTCTGCCACAGAATAAAAATAGAAAAGGTAACTGCATCTGCAAACTGCAAAGAATTCAATATTGAGGAAAGTTGCTGATCTGTTAAGGTTTTTTTTTTAAAAATAGCCAGGATCTGGGGTGAATCATTTCAGTAAGAGTCATTTAAACTCATTGATTAAATTAAATGATGACAAAAAGAACATTGCATGTGTTGGAATTCATTAAACATTTGAACAAGACATCTTCAGTTGCCTTGACAAAAATGCATTGTCTGAACGAGATTTTTGATTTCCACAAAACTATTTAAATTCCACAAAAATATTGTGCAGCACAACTGTTTTCAACATTGATGATAATCAGAAATGATTCTTGAGCAGCAAATCAGCATATTATACTGATTTCTGAAGATCATGTGACACTGAAGACTGGAGTAATGATGCTGAAAATACAGCTGCGCATCACAGAAATAAATTACATTTGTACAGATATTCACATAACAGCTCTTTTTGAATTGTAATAACATTTAATAATATTACTGATTTTACTGTATTATTTTTGATTAAATAAATGCAGCCTTAGTGAGCAGAAGAGAATTCTTTTAAAAACATTTTAAAAAATCTTAATTATTCCAAACTTTTGACTGCCAGGAACTAAAACATTGCAGCATGTCTAATTGAACTTGAAGGGAAATATCTGCATTATTCATCTTGACGTGTGTCAGAATGGTTCATCTTTGAAGTGCTGTAATCATGAATCCCTCTAACAGAACCTGTGATCAAACTCAACTACAGCCTGTCAGGAGCTACAAACATGCATGCTGGGTAAAACACACAGGTTTCACAAATTAGAGGAAAACTGCACACGTGGCAAAAGGCTGGTGGGGCCGAACCACACGCCCAGTGGTTTGTGCTTTTCATGGATAAGATTTTAAGAGCGGCCCAGCAGACCTACAGATTGTTATGCTGCATTTTAGAAAAGACATCCATACAACTCTGAAACGTTCCCTTCATCATCTAAAAGCCCTAAAACTAAAGTTGCACTATAAATAAAAACAGTTTTCCACCATGATCAAAATTTTCAGTTCTGGAATAAATTAAACATGCATAACAAATAAGCCTGCAAATAGAGTAAAGCATGGCGATGCTGCACAGCAGTCGTACATGTCTATCTAGTGCATTTACATAGAAAAACAATGGAAAAGTAGTGCATTGGAATGAAAAAACGTGTTCTGTGTGAACAGCCCTTTACAAGAATTTCAACTTTTACATGCAGCGCCGCTCATCACTGTTAGTTCCAAAACAGCGGGCCAATCAGAAGACCCCGGAGGCGGGGCAAGCGTTTCAAGCTTTTGTTTACAGTAGCAAGTTTGCATGGCAACTGTTTTATTTGACAGCAACATAGCGGAGGAGGCGAGTCTCAAAAGTGCGTCTCGGGTTTTCAGACGCAATGACGCGTTCTGTGTGAACGGCCCCTTATGTTGCTTTTTATGTTCTTTTTGGAAATAACAAAAAAGCATACAAACAATATGTTCAGCCATGTTCTCTAATGTGGACACTTTCAGCACAAAACCTGATGATTATGAATGACAGTAAATACAAACTGAGAGGCTTTTGGTTACACAACTGAGAAGAATCTGCTTTAAATATCAGCTGTTCTAGTATTGTAATCAATGCACTTAATTAGTACCCTTCTAAATCCATACTGTCCAAGCACTCACGCAGGCTTATGAGGAACGAGATGCTTTTCATTTAACTGCAGACCAAACCCTCCTAATTATGAGGCTGGTTAACGAAGATTCATCCCACCCAACATTCCTATGAGAAACTACTATTCATGGAAAATACATTTCTATAAATAACAATCTGCATTTATGTGTCTGGAAAGTATTTTGATCAAATTTATAGCTGTTCAAGTATAGGTCTAATACTATTTAAAGTCACTTCTCTCATTTAAACTTTAGCAGCAAAAATTCATTTCCGCAAATCTGTGCAGTTTCAATAAATCGATTGGACTCCAGAATGTTTGCAGAAGTGCCTGCATGGCATTTTTTCATGCATTAAAATGTTTTAGTAGCAATATATGGAGGTAAAGAATTCTGTTTACGACAATGAATTGTTATATTGGTGCATGTTGCTTTTTTCATTCTTTTCGAAAACACAAGAGTGGTTGTTTTTGTGTTCGTGTTGAATTGACTATTTCTTTAAAGACATTTATAATTATGCAACCAACCATTTGATAAATAATATATATATATATATATAAAGTAAAACAGTAAACTACCTAACAAAAAAAAAATTTTCTACACTTTTTTTTTACTAAACAGACATAAAGGAAAATTATAGTTAATAATTTTCATTCATTTGCACCAATATAGCAATTCATAGCCATAAACAGAATTCTTTACATCCATATATTGCTACTAAAACATTTTAATGCATGAAAAATGCTATGCAGGCACTTCTGCAAACATTCTGGAGTAAATCATTGAGTTCTGAATTAATAATATGAATAATGAATAAATATACTAGCTATATCACCCAGCAATAAAATTGGGTCAAACATCTCATTTATTGCTGTGATGCAGAAAACAGGTGATGGCCTCATTCCTCCTGTTCCTGTCATCTGTCTGAAACCGTCTGAAACCAAACACCACATGTAGCACTGAACTTCCTGCAAAACATCAAGCAACTTTCCATTTCTGATGCATTTCAACAATATGCTACAATCCTCAAAAACTAGACATGCAAACAGCAGGATGCTGAACCCAACAGCGAGACAAACTACAGTCTGATCTGTGACCTTCCTCTCACTCATGTTCACTGACGTCTCTGTCTGTCTACTGTCTCCATGCGCTGCCATTTGACTTCCTCCTGCCAACCAACCCAGGACTCACTGAAACAAAAGCGGTTTGTGTGTGTGTGTGTGTGTGTGTGTGTGTGTGTGTGTGTGTTTGAAGGGTGGGAGACAGGAGAAGAACGTGTGTGACTTGAATGAGAATGTTAAAAAGAAATAAATGAGACCTTTAAGGGCTTGTGGTCTGGCACTGGTTCTCTCATAAACTGAACAACTAGAAACAGATCTGTCAACATCTAATCAAAACTACTTTAAAGCATGTTCCTAGTCTTAAAGGAATAGTTCACCCAAAAATGAACATTTTCTGAAAATGTACTCCCCTCAGGTCATTCAAGATTCATTCATTCAGGTCATTCAGATGAGATTTGGATAAATGTAGCATTGCATCAGTGTCTCAGCAATGGGTGCTCTGCAGTGAATGGGTGCCGTCAGAATGAGAGTCCAAACAGCTGATAAAAACATCACAATAATCCACAAGTAATCCACACCACTCCAGTCCATCAGTTAATGCCTTGAGAAGACAAAAGCTGCGTGTTTGTAAAAAACAAATCCGTCATTATGCCGTTTAAACTTTAAACTGTTGCTTCTGGCCATAACATGAGTCCATAATTCATAATAACGCTTCCTCCAGTGAAAAAGTCCATCTCCTGTTGTCTCTCGCATCAAAATCCACCCATATATGTGACCCTGGACCACAAAACCAGTCATAAAGGTAAATTTTTTTTAAATTGAGATTTATACATCATCTGAAAGCTGAATAAATAAGTTTGTTATGATAGGACAATATTTGGTTGAGATGCAACTATTTGAAAATCTGGAATCTGAGGGTGCAAAAAAATCAAATATTGAGAAAATCTCCTTTAAAATTGTCCAAATGAAGTTCTTAGCAATGCATATTACTAATCAAAAATTAAGTTTTGATATATTTACAGTAGGGAATTTACAAAATATCTTATATATATATATATATATATATAAAAACTAATAAAAAAGACAGAAACACACAAAAAATACTAAAACTTCACCTAAAATTTAAATTAAAAAAGAAAATATAAAAATAAAGAGTAATTCAAAATTGAAATGGCATCTCAAATACACTCAATAACACTGCAAAAAGGTCCTGCTGAATTTAAAGCAAATATTTTTTCATTTTAAAGCTGAACAGCAACAAGTACCAAGGTACTATCATCATTTTAAGACAAGTACCATAGTACTATCCTGATTTGTTTTTTTTACCATGGTACCTTTATAAAGGCACCGAGGTTGTACCATGGTACAGCAATATAAGGCATCAGACTGCAATACTACAGTACAGAAATTCATGGTATTTACATTAAAAGGAAAAAAGCTCCCTGGTCATTTTTGCAGGTTTAACCCCTGTACTCTTTTAAATACCTTGTGTGCAGCGCTGGGGAAAGTTACTTTTAAAAGTAATGCATTACAATACTTAGTTACTTCCTAAAAAAGTAACTAATTACGTTACTTAGTTACTTTTTATTGAAAGTAATGCGTTACGTTACTTTTGCGTTACTTTTTAAATCTGGGTTGCTCGTTTGCTTTTAATATAAAAAGTTATATTTTCTGCAAATATAAAAGCCCTTAAAAGTGCAAATTCACGTCTGTACAGTAGAACACAGAAGAAGAAAGTTCAACACTCTTCAGCAATGAAAAAAGAAGAAATGTTAGTTTATCTTGTGTAATTTGTGTTTATTAGTACGGTTGAATTGGATCACCGAAGGTGGTTAATAAAACGGGATTAAATACATAAAGGATATTTGTATTATTTAACATATTTAATTATTGCAGCTTTGAGTCATATTCTGAGTTGCTTTGAACTGTTTTTATTCATTTTGAGGAAAACTAAATCTGATTTTTTTTTATTGTGAGTGAGTAAGTGAGATGAATTAATGCATGTTCACATTTATTTTAGAACTAAAGTAACATCTTCTGATTTCTCTCAACATGGGGACAAGAGAGCTTTCAATCAATAAATTGAGGGGGGGGGGGAAGTAACTTGCGTTACTTATTTGAAAAAGTAACTCAGACATTCTCTTGTAAATTAAAAAGTAATGCATTACTTTACTAGTTACTTGAAAACAAGTAATCTGATTACGTAACTCGTAATGCGTTCCCCCCCATGTATGCATGCATGTAAATACCATGATGCATGAATACAGTAAGTACAGTTTGAATGAGTGCATGCAGAACTGCATGAATAAACAAATGAAGGGTTCACAGATGATGAAGATGATGATGATGGGGTCCTTACCTGGATGATGAAGCAGTGAAATCTCCATCCAGCAGTCTGATTTTACAGAACAAAACTCCGTTGACGAACGGCACAGCTGTCAGCTCCTCCAGAGTAACATGAGTCTGAAACTTAAACCTCTTCTTCTTGACGAGAAACGCCATGAACCCGAGCTTGAAGTGGTTTAATTCTCTGCTGAAGTCTGGTGTTTAACATGTGCACAGTGAAGCGGGCTTAAACTCTCTCCGCGGGATCATGATTTCATCGATCATCTGCGAGACATAACCACACAAATCACAACAAACATGATCAACTCTGAGCTCGTGCTTCTGTCTCCGATGTTTGGATGTGATTCTTCTGTTCCTGTGTGTTTAGATTCACTAAAGAAGCTCCGCCCCCCTCTCTCTCTCTGTCTCTCTCTCTCTCTCTCTCTCTCTCTCAATTCGATTCGATTCGATTCAATTCTATTCAATTCTATTCAAATAGCTTTATTGTATTGCCAAAGCATTAAGACGACAAAGAAAATGGTTTATAACATCTGAACATTTACATTAGAACATATTATAACTAATATGTAATATATAACTAATATGGAAATGTCATATATACACACAGAACCAGCTTGTCTGCGTAAAGAATCTGTATTATAGTGATAAGTTATACAGTAAGTTACAGATACCTGAAGCAGAGGCTGTAACTTTTCATGAGTTGTGGACTTATATTCAACATTTCAATTTAGACAAATCGCGTGATAAGGATTTTTCAATATTTGAATTGGAAATCAAGCGACAGAAGTCTAGTGCACGTTCTAAAGTTATAAAGATTATATAACAAAAAAGTGATGGAAGTTTAAGTTTATGAAAATATCAAATGCAAACAAAATGTTCATATCGGTGCATCCCTAGTTAAATTCACGGACATTTTTTACAGTGTATCTTTAAAGGCCATTTTCTTAAAATGAGACATTTTTATCTCGAAATCTGGACTTTTTTCCTCATTATTTGGAGTTTATATCCTACAATTAGGAGTTTTCCTCGCACTTCTGACTTTATTTCTCGCAATTCCGAGAAAATAATTTTTTATTCAGTGGCATTAACAGGCTTCCATAGTCTTCTGTGTGAGGGGGGGCAGTGGGAATAATAGTTTTGGACGGACATTCAAATGTCATGTGACTTAAAAACAGCACATTATTGTCTACCTATAGTGCAATATATTTAATTTTTTCAGAATAACAAGGAATTACTTCTCGCCATATGGCAGCTCCGCACCATCGAGGGTTAAGTGTAACAGCAGTGCGACTGCACGCACGTGAAGTTACGCAGCAGTAACGCTACTGTCTTACTTTGCGTTAACGCGGCGCTGGCTGCGGAGCTGATGGGCACCGCGATCTCCGCGTCCGCCGCCGGGAGGCTGATGATGGTCGCTTCTCCGAGCAGATTGCAGATGCGCTGCTGCATGGAGCTCAGGATGACCGGCACGCTGCTGCAGTCACCCGTGCCCTCCATGGCCGCCCGCGCCTGCGCCACTTTGCGCCGCACCTCCGTCTTCAGATCGGACCATTTCTTCTTGACCTCCGCGAGCTCTCGCTGGCAGGTGCTCACGGCATTCACGCGCTTCAGGATCTCCACCCACGCGCTGTTCTTGGCGATGTGCGTGACGCCCGCGTTAAAATGATTCACTAAAATGTGCTTTTGCTTCTCCATCTCCTCCACGATGATCTCCACCTCCCTTTCGGAGAAATTCGTTTTTCTCTTTTTGGCCTGAGATGCCATAATTGGGTTGGGGGGGGGGGAGGTAAAAATATTGCGTAGAATACGTAAAAATAGTACGTTTTTGTCCCGACACAATTGCGCAGCGTAATGGCTTCTTGAATCGACTTCTCTTCCAACAACAACGTTTGCGGCCGCAAATGGCAGAAGTCCCGCCCATTTGTCGCCTCTTGCGATTCCCATTGGCTTAGATTTGCCATAAACGGTGACGATCTTTCTTTTTATTGGTGGAAACTGTGATCAATCACACCATACGTTTTTGCGCTATACTTATTGTCAACCAGAGGAGGGAGCTATTACAAAGTTATCTCTCTCTATTCAAAATTGCTTTATTGGCATGACTGTAAATGATACAATAATTGCCAAAGCTTAGTATGCATGTACACAATTTAAAAAAAAATAATATAATAACATGAAGTCCCGCCCATTTGTCGCCTCTTGCGATTCCCATTGGCTTAGATTTGCCATAAACGGTGACGATCTTTCTTTTTATTGGTGGAAACTGTGATCAATCACACCATACGTTTTTGCGCTATACTTATTGTCAACCAGAGGAGGGAGCTATTTAATTACAAAGTTATCTCTCTCTATTCAAAATTGCTTTATTGGCATGACTGTAAATGATACAATAATTGCCAAAGCTTAGTATGCATGTACACAATTTAAAAAAAAATAATATAATAACAATACTAATAATTAAATGAACATCACATAGAATAGAATGGAATATTATAACATCTTAGAAGTATTAAACTGTAACAAATTAGAATGTGTGAACATTTGATACCACAGTCTTTAACTTGCATACAAACACATACATACTTCGGATCACTGTGGTGGACAGTAGGGTAACACACTGAGGTCAGACACAACACACATTCACCCGCTCTCTCTCTCTC
>NW_015505887.1:467218-485598 GCF_001515645.1 Sinocyclocheilus grahami | reverse complement strand
GCAGAATTCTGTGTGTAGGGCTTCTGTTGGATGTCTGTCCCATCTAGTGTAGCTCTGATCACTGAGTGGACCCCAAACCTCACTTCCATACAGCGCTATGGGCTGAATCACACTATCAAAGATTTTACACCAAATTGGAAGCGGTATTTCAATATTTTGGATTTTTTTTCTTGATTGCGTATAGAGCTCTTCGAGCTTTATCTTTGAGAGCATTCACTGCCAAAATGAAACTCCCCGATGCAGTGACGATCAGGCCGAGGTAAGTGTACTGCATCGTGTGTTCTAGGCCGGTGCTGCCTAGACTGAACTGGTATCTGTGTTCCTGACATCTGGGCTTTTTCTGAAAGACCATAATGCTGGTCTATTTGAGGTTTACTGCCAGGGCCCAGTCCCTGTGAGGTTGGTGACTGCAGTACCAGATCATCTCATGTTTTTGTCTTGTAGATTTTGTAACTCGCTTACCGTAAATATATATAAACTTAATTTTTGATTAGTAATATGCATTGCTAAAAACTTCATTTGGACAACTTTAAAAGCGATTTTCTCAATATTTAGATTATTTTGCACCCTCAGATTCCAGATTTTCAAATAGTTGTATCCAAATAGTGTCCTCCTATCCTAACAAACCATACATCAATGGAAAGCTTATTTATTCAGCTTTTTTAGATGATGTATAAATCTCAATTTCAAAAAAATTTACCCTTATGACTGGTTTTGTGGTCCAGGGTCACAAGTGTTGAACGCAACAAAACCATCTAAAACAGTCATAAGAACACTGACAGGATGTTTCCAGCATGGTCAAGTTTGTGCAATATGTGCACACAAATATGTGACCCGCGGCGTTTCTAAGCAGTTATTGTTGAAGTGTGCAAACTTATAAACTTGAAATGAACCGGTCAAAACCAGAGCTTTGAAGTTCATGTAAATAATAGATCTCATAAATCGGGTTTGTCTTTGAAATTGTCTTCATAGAAATAATAGCAGTGGACTGAAATAGACCGTTCTGAGAATTCAGATTGATCTTATAGCTTAATAAAACTGAATTCGTAGAATAAAGTCACCTATGCGAATGAAATGAGAGCAAACACACAGCCAGAGGCCTTTACATGCTCACACTAATATGTGATGCATCACTAGCTGTGAAATTTGTAGTTCAGATAACAGATATGTTATATGTATATATATGTACATATATATATTATGTGTATATATGTTATATGTTGCTCTGCTATTAAAGATGTGGTGACTGCATCTGGTGCATTGTAAAGATGCTTTCTAAAGTGTCGGAATAGCTTGAATTTAGTTACATTGTAAATCTTTCTGTACTGTTTAGCATCAAAACAAGACTAGCAACTGTTTGGAACCCAATGCTTTTAAGTTATATAATATTGTAAAGAAGTATTGCCCTCGCACTTGACTGGAATGCGGAGATTTTCAAGAATTTGGCTCTCGTTTGCAGACATTTGTGGGTGAAACAAGCAAATCAAGGATGGAGCAAATCTGTTATAATTTCTTTCACCCTATAAAAGCCTACTGTATCATATTTGATAGGCCTCTAAATGATCTAAACGATCAAAAACATGTTGCACACAATCTACCGCACTCACAGTTTAGACTTTTTTAGCAAGTAAAATGTGTAATTGTACAAACGTCCACCTTCAGCTCGAGCTTCACGTGTCTTTTTGCTGTCAAATCTTTACTGATTTTTATCACACAAACATAAGAATAACTAGTAATATTTCCAGATGAACACTTACTGGACCGAAGCAGCTTGGCTTTACTTGATTATCCAGACATCATTATTTTAGCCTTAAATCTGATCGTCAGGCTTTTGAGAAACGTTTATTTGTTCATCTCTCAATCATTATTGTATTGCATTGCATAATATGTTTTGAAATTAAAATAAGCATTAAATATGATCGTATTAGGACATATTATTGGAGCTACAGAGTGACAACTGATATTTATATGCATTTTAGGTAAGTATCTGCTGTACTGTGTTATAAAGATCTCATTGATTTACATTACAAGCATCAGTATTGCATTACATTTTGTCCATATAAATATCAGCATCTGCAGCAAATTGCATATTTTTGCTCACTTTGGGCTTCTGAAAAAAACTGAGCTGTTTTTCCTCCTTATTCTCACTATACCAGACAATATGAGCCATAAAAGCCTGATGAATCAAATATGATACTCAACAAAAAACACACGCAAACTTTTTTTACAAATATATTTTTTTGTACTATTTCCTATATCAAGCTTTACAGGGTTAATACAGCAGTGGAAATGCAAAAAAAATATTTTCTTTACTAGATTGGTTGAGTTACTTGTATTAGTTGCTTGTAGAATATAATGAAAGATCACATCAGTGTCGGTTATATTGATGAAAGAACGGGATGTCTTGTCAAAAAGCAGCACATGTTGTTCATGAACATTGTCTTATGAGGTCGACACTTTAAGTGTTTTAGTGTTTCTGGTACCTTGAGAGACAGTGTTGGCCAATACAAGAGCGCATGCTAAGCATTAATGCTCAAACAGAGTCACATGAGAGAGACGGAGACCGCCCTTCACTGTGTGATTGTGATGCTGTCCATCAAGGGCTCTTGCCTCATCTTTTCATTTCACTGGCAGGACTTTGTGTTTCGCTTTTACGGTCATGACACGCTGAAACACTTCCAGACTCTTCAAGTAAAGCAAGTGAATGGGAAAGTTCAAAGCACACGGCCAGTAAGAGAGCCCAAGGATTTCATACAGCCTTTATGCCTATTATTGTGCAATCTGAATTTATGTTCTTGATGGCAATTAAAATGATTTCTTTTATTCAGCAAGGATGCATTAAAATGATCCAGAGTGACGGTAAAGACATTTATAATGTTACAAAAGATTTCTATTTCAAATAAACACTGTTCTTATAAACTTTCTATTGAAATTGTCTTCATAGAAATAATAGCAGTGGACTGAAATAGACCGTTCTGAGAATTCAGATTGATCTTATAGCTTAATAAAACTGAATTCGTAGAATAAAGTCACCTATGCGAATGAAATGAGAGCAAACACACAGCCAGAGGCCTTTACATGCTCACACTAATATGTGATGCATCACTAGCTGTGAAATTTGTAGTTCAGATAACAGATATGTTATATGTATATATATGTACATATATATATATATATTATGTGTATATATGTTATATGTTGCTCTGCTATTAAAGATGTGGTGACTGCATCTGGTGCATTGTAAAGATGCTTTCTAAAGTGTCGAATAGCTTGAATTTAGTTACATTGTAAATCTTTCTGTACTGTTTAGCATCAAAACAAGACTAGCAACTGTTTGGAACCCAATGCTTTTAAGTTATATAATATTGTAAAGAAGTATTGCCCTCGCACTTGACTGGAATGCGGAGATTTTCAAGAATTTGGCTCTCGTTTGCAGACATTTGTGGGTGAAACAAGCAAATCAAGGATGGAGCAAATCTGTTATAATTTCTTTCACCCTATAAAAGCCTACTGTATCATATTTGATAGGCCTCTAAATGATCTAAACGATCAAAAACATGTTGCACACAATCTACCGCACTCACAGTTTAGACTTTTTTAGCAAGTAAAATGTGTAATTGTACAAACGTCCACCTTCAGCTCGAGCTTCACGTGTCTTTTTGCTGTCAAATCTTTACTGATTTTTATCACACAAACATAAGAATAACTAGTAATATTTCCAGATGAACACTTACTGGACCGAAGCAGCTTGGCTTTACTTGATTATCCAGACATCATTATTTTAGCCTTAAATCTGATCGTCAGGCTTTTGAGAAACGTTTATTTGTTCATCTCTCAATCATTATTGTATTGCATTGCATAATATGTTTTGAAATTAAAATAAGCATTAAATATGATCGTATTAGGACATATTATTGGAGCTACAGAGTGACAACTGATATTTATATGCATTTTAGGTAAGTATCTGCTGTACTGTGTTATAAAGATCTCATTGATTTACATTACAAGCATCAGTATTGCATTACATTTTGTCCATATAAATATCAGCATCTGCAGCAAATTGCATATTTTTGCTCACTTTGGGCTTCTGAAAAAAACTGAGCTGTTTTTCCTCCTTATTCTCACTATACCAGACAATATGAGCCATAAAAGCCTGATGAATCAAATATGATACTCAACAAAAAACACACGCAAACTTTTTTTACAAATATATTTTTTTGTACTATTTCCTATATCAAGCTTTACAGGGTTAATACAGCAGTGGAAATGCAAAAAAAATATTTTCTTTACTAGATTGGTTGAGTTACTTGTATTAGTTGCTTGTAGAATATAATGAAAGATCACATCAGTGTCGGTTATATTGATGAAAGAACGGGATGTCTTGTCAAAAAGCAGCACATGTTGTTCATGAACATTGTCTTATGAGGTCGACACTTTAAGTGTTTTAGTGTATTTTTGTACTATTTCCTATATCAAGCTTTACAGGGTTAATACAGCAGTGGAAATGCAAAAAAAAAAAAAAAAAAGAGAAATATTTTCTTTACTAGATTGGTTGAGTTACTTGTATTAGTTGCTTGTAGAATATAATGAAAGATCACATCAGTGTCGGTTATATTGATGAAAGAACGGGATGTCTTGTCAAAAAGCAGCACATGTTGTTCATGAACATTGTCTTATGAGGTCGACACTTTAAGTGTTTTAGTGTTTCTGGTACCTTGAGAGACAGTGTTGGCCAATACAAGAGCGCATGCTAAGCATTAATGCTCAAACAGAGTCACATGAGAGAGACGGAGACCGCCCTTCACTGTGTGATTGTGATGCTGTCCATCAAGGGCTCTTGCCTCATCTTTTCATTTCACTGGCAGGACTTTGTGTTTCGCTTTTACGGTCATGACACGCTGAAACACTTCCAGACTCTTCAAGTAAAGCAAGTGAATGGGAAAGTTCAAAGCACACGGCCAGTAAGAGAGCCCAAGGATTTCATACAGCCTTTATGCCTATTATTGTGCAATCTGAATTTATGTTCTTGATGGCAATTAAAATGATTTCTTTTATTCAGCAAGGATGCATTAAAATGATCCAGAGTGACGGTAAAGACATTTATAATGTTACAAAAGATTTCTATTTCAAATAAACACTGTTCTTATAAACTTTCTATCCATCAAAGAATCCTGTAAACTAAAATGTATCGCAGTTTCCACAGAAATATCGGGCAGCACAACTGTTTTCAACATTGATGATAATCAGAAATGTTTCTTGAGTTAAAATGTATCATAGTTTCCACAGAAATATCGGGCAGCACAACTGTTTTCATCATTGATGATAATCAGAAATGTTTCTTGAGCAGCAGCATATTATACTGATTTCTGAAGATCATGTGACACTGAAGACTGGAGGAATGATGCTGGAAATACAGCTGCGCATCACAGAAATACATTACAGTTTAACACATATTCACATAGAAAACAGCTATTCTCAATTGTAATAAAATTCCATTGTTTTACTGTATTTTTGATCAAATAAATGCAGCCTTGGTGAGCAGAAAACATTACAAAATCATACCAACCCCAACATTTTGACTGATAGTGTATAGTTTTCACTGCGTTGCATGTTACATATTAAAACAGGGGAACAAATTACTAAAATGAGGGAATGAATAAATGCAACATCAACATGATTTACTCAAACGAGGGAACAAATGAGTAATGATGCTGAAAATTCAGCTTTGATGACTACATTTTACAATATATTATAAACAGATATTTTAAATTGTAATATTTCACAATATTAGGTTCGTTTTGTTCAAATAAAAGCAGCCTTGGTGTACAGTATATAATTGTGAACAAATCTTTTTTTCATAAGTTTGAAAAGATCCTCAATTCTGTTCAGTAAACAGATGTGTGATATCAGTAGCTCAACAACAGCCTGTGTCCAGTATTTCTTAAGCTGCACTTTTCTCCTGTTTTGTTATTGCATGTTACATATTAAAACAGGGGAACAAATTACTAAAATGAGGGAATTAATAAATGCAACATCAACATGATTTACTCAAACGAGGGAACAAATGAGTAATGATGCTGAAAATTCAGCTTTGATGACTACATTTTACAATATATTATAAACAGATATTTTAAATTGTAATATTTCACAATATTAGGTTTGTTTTGTTCAAATAAAAGCAGCCTTGGTGTACAGTATATAATTGTGAACAAATCTTTTTTCATAAGTTTGAAAAGATCCTCAATTCTGTTCAGTAAACAGATGTGTGATATCAGTAGCTCAACAACAGCCTGTGTCCAGTATTTCTTAAGCTGCACTTTTCTCCTGTTTTGTTGTTGATAAGAGCGTTAGAGAATCTCAGCAGAATCTTTATTGACAGGTTCTTGATCCAGTGTCCTCTTTCTGAGAGACAAACAGTGATCGTGGAGCTGCTAACGGCACGTAAAATGTGAGATAGCACATCTTGTTTATTTTCCCGTCGATCTGACCTCCAGGTAAAGTTTATCTGACGCGCTTCACTGGATCAGCCATCAGACGTAATCCAGATCACACAGGACGCTAGTCTGATGAACGCTGACATGGAACATGACCTTGTGTCTGTCCTGTGGTTAATATACACCTTTAATAGCTTCTGCACCATAGAGCATGCAGTCTTTGGGTTTGAATGTATGGAGTCTTTATGAATGGGCTGTTTATCTTCATGTAATTTGTACATGACATAGACTGATAAACAGTTAGGACCTGGACCTTATCGCTATTCTGTAAATGCACTGCAATCCATTGATCAGAAAGCTGATTTCTCAGTATCTCAACTTTGTTTCATAACTGGTTTTCAGAGCTGTATTATGGCCCCAGATATGCAAAGTACTTTAGTTTATACGTCATTATTATACTTTTAGGGTAATTTAGAGAAACAGAATAATTGTGCATTTACTTAATCAAAGGGAAAATTACATTTAGACCTTAAAAGCACAAAATAGTTTAAATAAAATAAACTTTAACTGAAAAAATTTCATAAATAAAAAATGTCACTGCCCCCTTAAAGCTAGTTAACAACTAAAGGCCATGAAAAGAAAACGTTTTTGTTTCATGAAATAAAATAAATGTTAACTGAAATAAAATAAAATATATAAAACGTGATGTATTAAAATAACTAAAACTGACATAAACATTTATAAAACTATATATACATATTTAAAACATAATAATAATGACAAAAACATACAACCAAATTACTAAAACGTTACATCAATTTAAAATGAAAACAGAAAATATAAAACTTTAAACTAATTAAAAATATATATCAAAAATATAATAACATCTCAATGATAATAAAATAAAATAATAATGTGGAATAATAAACGTAGACACTTTTTACTTTTACTTTAGTACAATTTAGACAGTGTCCATATTTAAGTATAATTTTTTAGTGCTTTACTGAAAACGCCAAGATACACGGTAAAAAAATTAATAAATACAAATGAAAAAAAGATTTTTCAAAGTTGTGAATAAAACAAAGATTATTAAAGTATGATTTACAAGAAAATAAATTTTCTACTTCAGAATTTTACTTGTAATTTATTGTGTTACATGTTATTTATTTGTAATTATATTTCTGAGTTAAAATTAGTTAGTAAACCACACCAAATTAAACTCCAGAGAAGTCTGAGACACCAAAAATATGGCAAACTGTATTTGCTCTGTTCCACTCTGCATGAACTAAATTCTTGAATAAATCATAAATCACAGGTCGGTGTCATCTCACACAGGGCCAGCTGTATTTCTCTGCACCGAACAACCCTGTTGGATGAAATCAGAGCTCGGTACTGGCTCCCAAAGCCTGCGTCTCTCCCCTTCCATGTGTTTAGTGATCCTAATGTGTGACTCGGCTAAAATTAGTTTTTAGAGAGCACTGGAGTCAAATTCAGTCATAAGGTCATGTTGCATACAGTACATAAGTGCACTGCTTTACTCCAGCTGCACTGGATTGTGTTACAAAGCTGCTGATGCATGGTAAGAAATTACCTATTTTGGCTTTGGAGAAAAGGGACTGTAATACTCATACTTAAAAACTTTTTTTTTTAAATCTGTGTTTTTAATGCAAGTTCACTGATTACTTTATCATGTGACACTGTACTCCTCTGGCAGTGCAATTATAGATATACATCATTTGTATTGCAGAGTAAAAGATAACATAAAAGTGCATGCAAAAATTACAATTTGCTGAAAATGTGCCCATCCTCAGGCCATCCAAGATTAGGATGAGTTTGTTTCTTCATCAGGTTTGGAGAAATGTAGCTTTGCATCAGTGTCTCAGCAATGGATGCTCTGCAGTGAATGGGTGCCGTCAGAATGAGAGTCCAAACAGCTGATAAACACATCACAGTAATCCACAGCACTCCAGTCCATCAGTGAACATCTGGAGAAGACAAAAGCTGCGTGTTTGTAACAAACAAATCCATCATTAAGAGATTTTAACTTCAAACCATTGCTTCTGGCTAAAATACAAGTCCATAATCCATAATAACACAGTGAGAAAGTTGTCTCATTTGAATCAGGAGAGAAATCTGCACAGATCAAGCACCGTTTACAAGCCAAAAACCATTCGAGACAAATCTGTGGCTGGATTTTGATGTGAGAGACGACAGGAGATGGACTTTTTCACTGGAGGAAGCATTCAAATTATTATTAAAATCTCTTAATGCTGGATTTGTTTCAGCTTTTGTCTTCTCCAGATGTTAACTGATGGACTGGAGTGCTGTGGATTATTGAGATGTTTTTATCAGCTGTTTGGACTCTCATTCTGACGGCACCCATTCACTGCAGAGCAGGTGATGCAATGCTACATTTCTCCAAATCTGTTTCGACAAAGAAACAAAGTCATCTATACATCTGATATAGCCTGAGAGTGAGTACATTTTCATCAGACACTCGTGTTAGGTGAACTATTCCTTTCATAATTCTGGCATTTGAAGAAGTCTAAACACCCGTCCTGTCCATATACCGGGCTTTTCCCTCGCAGTGTGCAAAACATGGCCTGTATTCAGGTTACAGATGGTGAATACGTTGGTGTCCCCCTCTGCACAGATAGCTTATAAATCTCTGGAGTTAGTCTTGGCACGGACGCTTATCCTCCACCAGACTCTGACGTAATATTGCAACCGGAGCAGACGGCTTTGCTGCAGGATTATGCCTTACAAAGTACAGCGTCGCCGTTTATATTTGGGCCTATTAACATTAATTGCTGCTACTACCCTGCACTGACCTGCCGGTATTTTTAAATCCAATTAATAATATTTAGGCTTCAGTATTATTTCAAATATTTGACCTTTTTAAAGACAATTTGATAAATCACAGAAAAGTTTTCCCAATGCATTTGGGTTAATCTCATAATAGCCATAATCATATAAATATAAATGCACATATAAACGCAAAATTTTCATGAAATTTTAATATTTTATTTATTTTTTTAATTTTATATTGTCATTACCGCATAGACTTTATAGCTGATAAGCATATAGAGCTGAACTAAAATACAGAAACAGTTGCAAAAAATAAGTTTCATGTCATGAGTTTTTCAGCAATTAAAAACTCATGGTGTGTTATTCGAGTATCATTGATATACTATTATATTTATATTAATATTTTGAATTAGTTTTGATATTTTCCATGTTCATTTTTAGCTAAATCTTTAGTATTTTTTTTTATGTATATATCGTTTTTATTTATATTTATTTCAGATTAATTCTATTATTTTAATACAAAGAGTTAAACTAAATGAAGATGAAAAATTTTAGTAACAAAAAAAGTGTTTTATGACCTTTAGTTGGTTTTAGTTTTGGTCAACAATAATAATCCTGCCTTGAGGCGTGTTAATAACTAACTTTAGTTCGGCCAATAACTTTTTATTATTATTATTATTATTATTATTAAGTGAAAAAAAGAGGAGGGTCTCACATTTACATACGAGCATTGCTTTCACCCGTGATTGGACGTTCAAAAAGTGCTGACCAATCAGAGCCCGCCGCCCTTTACTCAGTGGGCGTGTCTAAGTACTTTTCTCGAGTGATCAGGCGCTTTACCGGCATTTCAGCGTTTAACCGAGAGCGTTCTTGTGTTATTTATTTATTTATTGCCGAAGACTTTTATAACTTTCAAGATGCTGTGCCTGTGCCTTTATGTGCCCGTCCATAATTCAGATCAAGTCGAGGTCGAGTATTTTGAATCGAACGGATTACCGTCCGAGCTGAAGTCGCTCAAGTCCCTCAGCGTCCTTCTGCCGTCGCAGGAATTCTCCACATACCGAAAATGGAGGAAGGTAAGAAAATCTACCGATCTACCTATCTATCTATATATATTTTCACTGTAATGTAATTTAATAAGCAGTTAAACTGATTAAACTAAAAAGTAGATAACTTATGTAATACTTTCAGTTTTTAAAAGAAACGGCACATTTTTGACGCATGACGCTTCCGGTGCACGTTCCTCTTTCCTGTGCGTTCAAATTGACCATATATGGAGTTTCCCAGCACGAAACATAAGAACGCGCGTTTTTATTACTATCGACTAATTAAAGCGCATCAGTAATGCGTTCTGTTGTCTAACCACATCGATACCATGGTACTCTAACTTATACATTATACTTGAGTGTCGTTGTCCTTGAACTGAAGGCTGTATGGCGCCCCTAGTGGTGCAGTTCCACTGGCCTGTAAGTTTATCATTTATTATTATCTCATGAACCTATGTTTTTGAGAATGCATTCAGTAATTACAATGAAAGAGGAGTCAATGGCTGTCTCAGTGATTTAAAATGGTCTGTTCTAGTTTGCCAGGTGTTGACACTCACACATTAACTTCTACTGAGCGTGCAATAAGTTCCAGATGGAATGCATTGGATTTTCTTGCGTTAAATTGTCATCTTTTCAATTTCCTCCCCACAGAAAACCATGAAAACTGAAGAGAGCGTGCATGATGGACAGCTGGACTTTGAGGAGTTTGTTCACTACCTCCAAGACCACGAGAAAGACCTGAAGCTCGTCTTTAAAAGCCTGGACAGAAAGATCGCTGGTATTATACCTTAATGCAATACTTATAAACCTGCGCAACTTGGTGAATTAAAATAGCTGACATTTGATTATTTGTTCAATTTCAGGTCAAGTGAACGCCAATGTCATTGTGAACTCACTGCGCGATCTTGGCGTCCATATTTCCCTCCAGCAAGCGGAGCGAGTCCTTCAAAGGTGAAATATTGTTTTAATAAAAAACGGACAATAATGCAATTATGTTTTCTGGTAGGGCTTTGACTAATAATAGTCACGGTGGTAGGTGGAGTCTTAAAACCGCTGTCACTTTTTTCTATTTTAGAAATGTCAAACGCTTTTTCAATTAATTGTTTATTGCTTTATAATAAAAAGTATAATTTTTATTAAATGTAAATCATGTTATTATTGCATTATTAGCTTTAATTCGGCCACTGGAATTTATTATAGGAATTTATTTCATTACAGCGAAACCAAACCCTTTGTTTATGACTATATAAATGCAGCGACCTCTTGATCACTGAGTCACTGCTTTGTTGGACGTTTTTATCATCTCTTAAAATTACTGTAAAGCACAGAATTAATTTACAGGCTCTAAACGATCTTCTTTCTGTCACATTTCCCATTTTCCTCACGCAGCATGGACAAAAACGGCACGATGACTGTTGACTGGATTGAATGGAAGAAGTCTCCCACATTACAGCCTGCCGAAAACATTCCCGAAATCATCCTGTACTGGAAACACTCGACTGTAAGCGTTTTCTCCCACACAAATCCTGCACTAAAAAAAACACTAATCCAAATCCTTCAAGACAACCGACAAAGCTTGTTTAGTAGAAGCTGCTTCATTCACGTCCACTGCAAAGTGACATTAATATAGGGATCTGGTTTTCAGATTCCTTGAAATGTGCATAAATTAGGCTGGTTTGGGTTTTAGGATGGTTCAGAGCGTTGGTCTGGTATATGGTTGATGACAGTCTTAACATGACTGCCTAAAATATCTCCAGTCCCACTGGAACACCGTGATCTAGGACGGGGTCCAATTAAATGGGTATAACCTTGCAGCTACTAAATCTTAACCTTCTATTAATATGGCCGCCAGAGTTTGTGCATAAATCCATCCATTAAAAATGCTAATCAAACGTCAGAGCACTCAAATAAACCAAGACTAACTGTCCTACCAGTGCGACACCTTCTTATGCAACAGTTCAGGACACTTGCAATTAGATGATTTTGAGACTCTGTGTAGTTCAATATCAACAACCTACTTTAGATTCTTATTGAACTCCGGTTTAAACCGGACCGCAGCCTTTGTTCTCACGAGGCAGAGTTCAGCGTGATGCAGTGAGATGTCTGATGCAATGTGCACGAGCTTGCAATCTTCGTAAAGTCCGCAATGGATTTTTTGGATCAAATGGTGCCCTAAAAACACGCAGATTAGTTTTAGGTTTTGGCAGCGTCACTGGTCAGGTCAGACTGACGCACACGCTGATGCTGCCAAGGTCGTTGCACTTTAGTTCTCTTGCAGTTGACGGTTGCACTTATGCGAAATACTACACTGTGAGGAAAAAATCTGGTGTAGAAATGATTTGGACTCAGAAATTGCTAGTGAATTTCACAAATAATTAATGGCAAGTAACACATCGAATTAAACGGGAAATTAGACTGAAAGTCTGAAATGGTATTTCATGTAAATAAAGAGATTATTGGAGTATGTTTTACGACTTTGAAAATAATTTTTTTAGAGTGTAAATTTACTGAAAACGGTGTATATTGGTTATGTGCTGTTTATCGTCAGTTGTCTTTAACCATGTCGGTGGTCTGTTTGTTTGCAGATCTTCGATGTGGGAGAGAACATGATGGTCCCAGATGAGTTTACCTCAGAGGAGCACATGACGGGGATGTTGTGGAGACATCTGGTCGCCGGTGGAGGAGCTGGAGCCGTTTCCCGAACCTGCACTGCTCCGCTCGACCGACTCAAAGTCCTCATGCAGGTATGGTGACGCACACACCTTAGAATCACCTGCAAAACACCAAAATCACGGCCCATAGTCGCCGTAGGGTGAATAGAACTAGATTAGTGTTACCTTGTGTGTTTGTGTTCTATATTAAAATGATAAAGCCATTTTTTTTTTTTTTCACGAGTTACTTGCTCAGTGGTGTTGGTTTTTACTAAATCCCAACCTCAGCTTTCTCTATAGACTGAAGGAGGTTTTATTTACACAAGAATTTCCCTTTAATCGAAGCGCAAACTGGTTTCTTAACCATATGGCCATTCTGAACAATTAGTTCTGTTACTCAAGAGTCATAAGAGTAGTTTATCAGAATCATAAATGCATGTTCCAGTGAAAGGATCTGGACTCTGTGAATAGTTACACAGTCCTGTCAGGCGACCAATCAGAATCCGAGGAGTCAAGCACACCCTCTGTGCTGCGCTCTGATTGGTCAGATACGAGATAGCGTTTGATGTTGTCACGGCCGAGCGATAGTGAAGCTCTGTGTCATGTTTTACGTCAGCTGTTACTCAATCGAACTTTGATAGTTCAGTGATTCGGGCCAAAACCTTTTACCTGCATATTCCGAAATATTTAACTTTGCTCTAGTTTTAATCGAGCGCATCAATCTGTTCATTAAAACCATAGATGTATGATATAATCTGTTAATATTGACACACTATTCTGATGGTTATTGTATATATTGTTGGCTCTTCTGTTTTAGGTGCATGGATCTCATGGAAACAACATGTGTATCATGAGCGGTCTCACCCAGATGATCAAGGAAGGAGGGATGCGTTCGTTATGGAGGGGCAACGGCATCAACGTCATCAAGATCGCACCCGAGTCGGCCCTCAAATTCATGGCTTATGAGCAGGTAATAGGCCAGAGCTGATGCGATTTTCTGATCTGAGAAGCATAATGAAGACATATTGCTGCTTTTTCAACGCAATTCCAAAATTAAAGCTTTATAGTTAATGTCTGAAAACAAAGAAACCGGTGTATTATAATCAACTAAAACCATAAAAAAGATTCATTACTTGAAATGAAATAAACAACTGATTTTTTTTTTTTTTTTTACTACTTTTTATAGATGCTTATTGGCTAGCTACCAAAGCATAATTTCTCATTTTTTAATTTTATTTTTTTAATTGAAGTACTAATATCATTCAAATTAAATAAACTTAAAACTTGAAGCCTAATTGAGAAATTTTTTTTTATATATATATATATATATATATTATTTTTTTTTAAATATTACTAAAATGATTGCTAAAAAAATGACTGCCATTTTAATTCAAACTCAAATGAAAACCAAAATAAAATCTCATTTGAAAATCTAAAAATGTAATTCAAAATATTAACAAACTATAAAAGTATATCAATAATGCTAAAATAGTGTCGTAAATATTAGTAATTTACTGTTCTGTAAATGATGATTATTATTATACTATTTATTATCGCTATAATAGTTTTATTGTGATTGTAATATATTTATTGATTTGTTTTTTATAGATTATTATTATTGTATAGTCGTACTGAATGGGGGAATGTTTGTTCTTCACTGATCACATGCTTGCTTTGTGTGTAAATGCCACTCAAAACCTGCTGCATTAAATGAATTCCTTTTCTTCCTCATCAGATTAAACGGCTGATGGGAAGCAGTCAGGAAACTCTGGGGATCACGGAGCGTTTTGTAGCAGGTTCCCTGGCAGGAGTCATTGCCCAGAGCACCATCTACCCCATGGAGGTGAGTTACACCATCTTATTTAGTTGCTATTTTAATTAGTAATTCAGACATGGTTTTAACATGTAAGATACAATGTAACAAACCTCTGTAATGCTCTTCTGTCCAGGTTCTCAAAACCCGTCTGGCGCTGAGAAAGACGAGCCAGTACAAGGGCATCTCCGACTGCGCCAAACAGATCCTGAAGGGCGAGGGGATGACTGCGTTCTACAAAGGCTACGTCCCCAACATGCTGGGCATCATCCCGTACGCTGGCATCGACCTGGCCGTCTATGAGGTGAGCAGAGGAACCCAAACTAAAGCAAACACTGCTGCTGTCACTCGTGAATGGAAAAAGCTCATTTTATTTCCTCTTTTGCTCTTGATAGACATTAAAGAACACTTGGCTTCAGCGCTACGGCACGGATGACGCATATCCGGGTGTGTTTGTGCTGCTAGCCTGTGGTACGGTTTCCAGCACGTGCGGCCAACTCGCAAGCTACCCGCTAGCTCTCGTACGAACACGCATGCAAGCGCAAGGTGAGCTTTATGGTTTATAATAGGTGTAAATAATTGTATATATATATTTTTTTTATATATATATAAAACCTCTTTTAATAATTATATATTTAATACATTTTATTTTATGTTTTAAATATGTTTTATATAATATACATGTTATTTATATGATTTAATATAACATATTGATACATTTAGTGTATGTTTATATATTTAATATACATTTGTGACCCTGGACCACAAAACCAGTCATAAGGGTCCATTTCTAGAAATTGAGATTTATACATCAACTGAAAGCTGAATAAATAAGTTTGTTAGGATAGGACAATATTTGGTCGAGATACAACTATCTGGAATCTGAGGGTGCAAAAAATCTAAATATTGAGAAAATCATCTTTAAAGTTGTCCAAATGAAGTTCTTAGCAATGCATATTACTAATCAAAAATTACGTTTTGAGCAGCTGCGGTTGAAGGCGCGTCCCAGGTCTCAATGACGGGACTCTTCAAGCAGATCATGAAGACCGAGGGCCCCACGGGTCTCTATCGGGGTCTGACCCCAAACTTCCTGAAGGTCATCCCGGCCGTCAGCATCAGCTACGTCGTGTACGAGCACATCAAGACGACGTTAGGCGTGCAGTCAAGATGAGGCCTTGATGAACGGACATCTGGAGGTTTTTTTAACCTTGAGGTGTGGAGGCCATCTCATTCTGTGAATGTGAGCGAGGACGATGACGGTCAACGAACATCTCATTATTTATTTAGTATGCTAAAATGGTAAAAAAATAAGTTTGAGAGCTGAAATCAGGGACCAACGTTTTTCGATTTCATGTGACCATTGTGTGCATGTATTTCGTCACATACGTGTAAAGCGCCACTGCGAGAAGGAATCAAGTGCTTGTTATGATCCAGTCGGGTGGTGCAATTCAATCAACACTACAAACCACTGTGAAATGCATTATTTCATGCTGATTGAAGTTGCACTGCTTGTTTTCGTACTAATGCTGCTTTATATTGACTAAAGTAATATATTTATACATCTGTATAACCAGATACTTATTTATGTTGTGGCATCCGAGAGTTTAATGAATGTGTTGCACAGTTGTTTTTGTGTTTTTCAGTAGTTCAGCTGCTGTCTAATTTAATCTTAATTGTGGTCATTTTAAATCGGCACACTGATGTTCTTAGCTTTGCCTTAATATAATGTCTGGTTGATTTGAGAAGGAATGCACTTTAATTGCTTTAGTCAGTTGTGAATGTAATGCAATGCAATGACCGTAACTGTTGTCCGAGGGTGTGAGTGTTTTGTAATGGGGACCATATGTTCGAGTAATAAATTCACATGATGTGCTTACTTGCAGTATTGGGGTTTTGAGTACACTAATCTCAACATATAAATGCACAGGTTTGTGTTTGAGACCGTTCTGATGTGGTTTGGGAAAAGCCTCTATCCGGAGCAGATGTTCTTGGGAATTAATGATTCAAGAATGGCAGAGATTTTCATTGCAACCGCATTTATGTTTCAGAGCGGCTCTTATTTTAGTTTGGTTTTAGAATATTTTTTTAATTTTTTTTTTTTTTATAAAGAAATCCTAAAATGTAATTTATTTTTTCAATAAAAACTATATTCATAGTATGTTGTGTTGGTGTTTTTGTTAGAAATGCTTCCAAATTTTTGATACATATACTGTGTGTATATACAAAAAGCATTTTAACTAAAAACATTCCAATGGTTTAATATTTTAAATGTATTATCTAAAACAATATTTTAATTCAAATAATATTTTAATTTATTCTGGAAATAAGTCCACTTAAAAAAAAAACTGTTCTGTGTGTGTGTGTGTGTGTGTATATATAAAAGCTACATTTTAAAAATGAAATCAGGCCTTTCTTACATAATGTGGTAATATTATAATACATCTCTGTATAATATTACAATATTAATTCTAATAAGTGAGCCTGCAGCACAAAAGCAGTGTGAAGTCGCTGGGGGATATTTGTAGCAATAGCCAACAATACATTGTATGGGTCACAATTATACATTTCTCTTTTATGCCAAAAATCATTAGGATATTAAGTAAAGATCATGTTCCTTGAAGATATTTTGTAAATCTCCTACCGTAAATATATCAAAACTTAATGTTTGATTAGTAATATGCATTGCTAAGAACTTCATTTGAACAACTTTAAAGATGATTTTCTCAATATTTAGATTTTTTTGTACCCTCAGATTCCAGATTTTCAAATATTGTCCGATCCTAACAAACCATACATCAATGGAAAGATTATTTATTCAGCTTTCAGATGATGTATACATCTCAATTTCAAAAAATGGACCCTTATTTTTGTGGTCCAGGGTCACATATTACAATACGTCTCTGAACTAAATTAAACTCCAGTGTGTTTCATGTAGAGTATTTATACTTTGTCCTGATCAGCGAGTGCACACTGCCATCTGCAGCTCAAAACACTGTATATACCACTGCACTATTTTCTCAATAAGATGCTATCTATTTCCTGCTCCAGTTTTAAACATGATTTTGGCATTTTACGTGATTTATGTAAACTTCTAAAATCTAACGTTTTAATTTAATCATTTAAAACAACTAGTTCTAGATCAGAATCTTATTTTGAAATCCCTGGAAAATGACTTTTATTTTGAAATTCCGCTCCGGGAGAATTACTTTTATTTTGAAATCCCGGGAAAATGACTTTTATTTTGAATTCCAACCAACCGCTCAGACCCGGAAATGTCAACACAACAAAACCAGAGGAATAACAACATACATGACCAGCGATTCAATCTCTAAAATTAGTTTAAAATGTCTTACTGTATGTTAATGTATTTATGATAAGAGTACACACCGAATAGTACTTGTATATTTAATAATCTAGCTATGTTTGAAGTGTTTTTAATGTAGTTCTTGATCATAAGACGCAGGATGTTTGAGAACATGTTTAAATCAGGTTGTTTAGTTCGGACTGCTCATGTGATTCTGACCTGGCTCACAACTTTAGTCCTGTTTCTGCATAACACAGGTACATTTCATTGTGTGTGTGTGTGTGTGTGTGTGTGTGTGTGAGAGAGAGAGAGAGAGTGTGTGTG
>NW_015505887.1:465843-467043 GCF_001515645.1 Sinocyclocheilus grahami | reverse complement strand
ATATACTGTATATACTGCCGTTCAAAAGTTTGGTAAGATTTTTAATGTGTTTTAAAGAAGTCTCTTCTGCTCATCAAGGCTGCATTTATTTGATCAGAAATACAGAAAAAAAACAGTAATTCTGTAAAATAATATTACTATTCAAATGAATGGTTTTCTATTTTAATATACTTTAAAATATAATTTATTTGTGCGATCAAAGCTGAAATTTTTTTTTGGAACCTGTGATACTTTTTTCAGGATTATTTGATGAATAAAGTTTAAAGTAAAAAAGAACAGCGTTTATTAAAAACATATATTGTTAGACTTTTCAAGCAATGTAAGTCTTTATGATCACTTTTTATCAATTTAACACATCCTTGCTGAACAAAAGCATTCATTTCTTTCAAAAAAAGAAAAAATTGCATTGACCAAACCTTTTGAATGGTAGTGTGTAGTGTATATTTTTACAAAAGATTTATATTTTGAAAAAATGCAGTTCCCTACCTGTCGGTCACTACGCGTTATTTCGTGACGACATTAGGGGTCTTACTTGAGAGCCCGAATCCTCTCTGATTAAGAGAAAATGCCAATGATATTTGGCTAGTGGATTTTGCATGCTGAGCCACTCCCCATGCACACGGGTATAAATAGGCAACAGGTGCATCCACTCATCAGATTTTTGCTTCAGAGCCGAGTGAATGAACACGGTTCGAGATTCACCAGGCAAATTCTCTCTGCTGCTGGAAGAAGAGGCTGTTCTGGGTGGCCATTTCTTTCAACAACCAAAAAAGAAAGAAAGAGAAAAAAATGACTGACCCCAAACTTTTGGTAGTGTATACTGTAACAAAAAAATTATATTTTGAAAAAATGCTCTTCTTTTTAACTTTTATTCATCAAAGAATCCTGAAAAGGTTTCACAGGTTCCAAAAAAATATTAAGCAGCAAAACTGTTTCCAACATTGATATTAAATCAGCATATTGATTAAATATGAAGACTGCAGTAATGATGCTGAAAATACAACTATGATTACATAAATAAATTACATTTGACTATATATTAAAATAGAAAACCATTATTTTAAATTGTAATAATATTTCACAATATTGCAGTTTTTTCTGTATTTTTAATCAAATAAATTCAGCCTCGATGAGCAGAAAAGTCTTCCGTAAAACACATTAAAAATCGTACCGATCCCAAACTTTTGAACGGCAGTGTGT
>NW_015505887.1:409907-464668 GCF_001515645.1 Sinocyclocheilus grahami | reverse complement strand
TTTAAGGGGGTCTGAATACTTTCCGTACCCACTGTATATTACGTTTAATATTTAATCTACATATTTTATTTTTCTATATTACATATTAAAAAGAAATGTTCACAATCCTGTTTTGGTGCAGATCTGCGTAAGTGTCAGGAGAGAGGAGATCTGGTCCAGCCGGTGGTGTTCAGCTCCGTGGTTCTGCTCTCTGTTCTGCTGTACTTCACTGTGTCTCTGATGGATCCTGGCTTTGTTCTGTCCGACAGCGACACAAGGGTAGTTATGAAAGCAACGTCTGTATAAGATACGTATAATAACTCATCTAATATTAGATATTTGGGCTCTTTCAGGGAACGTCAGTGGACAGTAATGAAGAACTGGAAAAGATGATTCCTCAAGATCACAGTTCTTTAAAGCAGCGACGCTGCGGCTACTGCTTTAAACTGGTACTTCATCAACCTAAACGCTGCTTTTGCTCAGCGTCCAGTGAAATCTGCTTATTCTTGTTTCTCTTTCTGTGTGAACCAGCAACCGATGAGGGCCAGGCACTGTCAAACGTGTAAGCGCTGTGTGAGGCGTTTTGACCATCACTGTCCCTGGATAGACAACTGTGTTGGTGAGAGGAATCACAAGTGGTTCCTGCTGTACCTGTGTGTGCAGTTTGTTGCTGTATGAACCCCAAATGTCCGAAGCACCACTCAGACTCGTCTTGTACGTACTTATTATTTGATCAGACTGCGAGATCATTTAATAAATATAGTTCATATAAAGATGTTTTAACACAAAAGTAATATAACATATTATAAACATTTATTTCCAAGGTGGACCGTTTCTGTGTAACGGGGTCATGACAATGTTTAGTTCGAAATGTTTTGCATTGCATAAAGTTTATATATTTTTAAAGAATAGTATGCATTATGCAAGGTTTTTTTTTCTTCTTCACAAAAACTGCTAGGGGTTCTGTAGAAAAGCATAAAAAAAGTAAAAATAAATAATTATTTGAAATAAGATTAAGTAACAAAATAAATGTGTTAAAATAAAAAAATTTAGTAAAATAAATCAAATTTTATTTAATAAATAAAATGTGATTACAATTTAAAAAAAATATTACAATAAATAACATTTATTTAAATAAATAATAAATACATTTTGATAAAAATTAATAAATAGAATTTAATTTAAATAGGTAAGTAATAAATAAGTATAAAATTAACAGGAAATGATTCAGATAAATAGATGCTTTGTGAAAAATGTGATTAAAATGATTGAAATAAATCATGTTTGATTAAAATAAATAATAAATACATTTTGATTAAAATAGACACATTTGATTTAAATAAATAATACATGTAACAGTACAGTACTATAGTGAGTAGGAAATATATCACATATTTATATTGTTCATTTCTCTTGATGTATTTTTAACATCCCCTTCACATCTTATTATTTGATCAGACTGCGAGATCATTTAATAAATATAGTTCATATAAAGATGTTTTAACACAAAAGTAATATAACATATTATAAACATTTATTTCCAAGGTGGACCGTTTCTGTGTAACAGGGTCATGACAATGTTTAGTTCGAAATGTTTTGCATTGCATAAAGTTTATATATTTTTAAAGAATAGTATGCATTATGCAAGGTTTTTTTTTCTTCTTCACAAAAACTGCTAGGGGTTCTGTAGAAAAGCATAAAAAAGTAAAAATAAATAATTATTTGAAATAAGATTAAGTAACAAAATAAATGTGTTAAAATAAAAAAATTTAGTAAAATAAATCAAATTTTATTTAATAAATAAAATGTGATTACAATTTAAAAAAAATATTACAATAAATAACATTTATTTAAATAAATAATAAATACATTTTGATAAAAATTAATAAATAGAATTTAATTTAAATAGGTAAGTAATAAATAAGTATAAAATTAACAGGAAATGATTCAGATAAATAGATGCTTTGTGAAAAATGTGATTAAAATGATTGAAATAAATCATGTTTGATTAAAATAAATAATAAATACATTTTGATTAAAATAGACACATTTGATTTAAATAAATAATACATGTAACAGTACAGTACTATAGTGAGTAGGAAATATATCACATATTTATATTGTTCATTTCTCACAATATCAGTGTTTTTTATATATGTGAGCCTGCAGCACAAAAGCAGTGTTAAGTCGCTGGGGGATATTTGTAGCAATAGCCAACAATACATTGTATGGGTCACAATTATACATTTCTCTTTTATGCCAAAAATCATTAGGATATTAAGTAAAGATCATGTTCCATGAAGATATTTTGTGAAGTTCCTACCGTAAATATATCAAAACTTAATTATTGATTAGTAATATGCATTGCTAAGAACTTAATTTGGACGACTTTAAAGATGATTTTCTCAATATTTTGATTTTTTTTGCACCCTCAGATTCCAGATTTTCAAATATTGTCCGATCCTAACAAACCACGCATCAATGGAAAGCTTATCTATTCAGCTTTTTCAGATGATGCATAAATCTCAATTTTGAAAAATTGACCCTTATGACTGGTTTTGTGCTCCAGGGTCACATATGAAAATGTATTTTGTGTATACATTTAAATTTAAGGATGGGGGTCCCTCTCACGAGGATCATCATATCTGGGGTCTATGGCATCTAAAAGATTGAAAACCCCTGCATTATGCAGTATATACTGTAAACCATACAGTAAGCAATGCCTTATCTTTATTGATCCCAGAGAAGCTATTCATTCCAAATTCATTTTTCATTTCCCCAAGTCACAGTCCAGCTGGGTTCAGAATAAAGAGTCGTTTATAACGCATCAAATGCACTGTGGATTACCCTGAAGCGTATGTGTTTAAGGTCCGGCGTGGTCTTTGCACCCACCTGGCAGCTGTGGTTCACTCAGAACGGATTCCTGCTCGGGGCGTTTGCCGTGACGGCCGTGTTTTCGGTGGTCGTGCTGCTCCTGCTGTGCATTCACCTGTACCTGGCCTCGGTGAACAGCACCACCTGGGAGTTCATGTCACGCCAGCGCATCGTGTACCTCAAACACTGCGACTCGGAGGAGAACCCGTTCGACAGAGGAGTCTTCTGCAACCTGTGGCACTTCTGCTGCATCTGTGGGACGGTAGCATGGGAGAGGATCTACGTCAGACACACCAACGGGGCTAAATGACTGAATTTTTTTTTTTGACTGGAGTTCAGACCACTGAGTGTTTTATTGAGCGTCTCTTTAGACCCAACATTAATCGTTTTTTACTAATACTGATGTGATGTGGTTACTTGCATCATTTTATGTAGTAAACCTGCAGGGATAAATAGGCCATTTATCATCACGTGCCACAATTATTGGTGTTTGGGTGTTTTCTACTCATTTGTTGCATGATGTATATCTGTTCACATAATGAGGGACAGTTTGTATAGTTCAGCTTTTTTATTGGTTGAAGTTAATTTTACATGTGACTAAATAAACTTTCTAAATAAAGACTCGCTAATGATTCTTATAAGCCAGAAAAAAATGCTTCAGTGAATAAAGGTGATTAGTGGTGAGCGGTTGCTGAAACACAAATCTTCACTTTCGGTTTATTTATTCATATCTGTCTTGATATTAACCAGAAACTTGGGATTCGTGAGACTTAAAGCAATGGGCAAACTTCCAAATGAGCCTCAAGATGACTTGATATTAAAATATTTTGTTGGGGGGAAAAAATTGTGAGTAAAAAATACTCACTTATCCAGTAAATCACAAAGACTGGAAAAGACATGCAAATTCATTTGGGGCTTGGCAGGCTTTGAATATTGTGTAAAATGTCAAAAAGGTTGAGAACCACTAACTTAAAGAGTTGTGTGGCTTGTAGTTCATTTCTACCTACACTATAGTGCAAAACTGCACCCTAGTTCAGTAGTCAGTGCACTACTAAGGGAGTCAGCTATTTCTATGGCTGTCCCATCGACTCTCCTTAAAGGGATAGTTCACCCAAAAATGAAAATGTGATGTTTATCTGCTTACCCCCTGCAGGGCATCCAAGATGTAGGTAACTTTGTTTCTTCAGTTGAACACAAACTGAGATTTTTAACTCCAGCCGTTGCAGTCTGTCAGTCGTATAATGCATGGCAATGGTAACAAAATCTGTGAGAGTAAAAAAAACATGCACAGACAAATCCAAATTAAACCCTGCGGCTCGTGACAACACATTGATGTCCCAACACACGAAACGATCGGTTTGTGCGAGAAACCCAACAGTATTTATATCATTTTTGACCTCTAATACACCACTATGTCCAGCTGTCTTTGAGCGCGCGCACGGCTTCCGGTGCGTGAGGTGTGTACGCGCTCTGCCGTAGTTTACGTTAAAGGCTGTGTTGATATCCAGCCGAAGTGTAAACAATGAGTGACGTATATGCGCGAGAGATCACGTCCGGCGCTTGCGTAAACAACGGCAGAGCGCGTACACACCTCACGCACCGGAAGCCGTGCGCGCGCTCAAAGACAGCTGGACATAGAGGAGTATTAGAGGTCAAAAATGATATAAATACTGTTGGGTTTCTGGCACAAACCGATCGTTTCGTGTGTTAGGACATCAATGTGTCGTCACGAGCCGCAGGGTTTAATTTGGATTTGTCTGTGCATGTTTTTTTTACTCTCATAGATTTTGTTACCATTACCATGCATTATACGACTGACAGACTGCAACGGCTGGAGTTAAAAATCTCAGTTTGTGTGCAACTGAAGAAACAAAGTCACCTACATCTTGGATGCGCTGCAGGGGGTGAGCAGATAAACATCACATTTTCATTTTTGGGTGAACTATCCCTTTAAGTCACCATAAAAACTAGTGAGCATCAGCTATTCACTGTATTCATCAAAAATGTTATCATGATTTTTATTGGCATTATGCCTTCATCTGACACGACTGGAGAAGTGCAACAGGATTGAAACATGACCATGAGCACTTTATATATATGCACGTGCTTTCAATGAACTATATTTGACAAACACGTTTATTCAAAGCAACCCGCATTGGATTGAAGTTATACATTTGGTTAATGCATGCATTCGTAGGAATCGAACCCGTGACCTTGGCGTTGCTTGCGCCACTTCCATCATTGGCGCTTTCGTGTAACTTGAACGCCGCGTTTTTAGAGCGTTCTTCACGCGCGCGACGCTTACGAGAGCTGCATTGATTTTTAACATTTCAAAATATTTTTTTTTTCCGGTCTAGGATGACCGAACAACACCAGAAGGTTAAACATAGTCCTGGGTGTTTATTTGCAGCGTGGTTTTTGTCTAGAACCATTTTACCTACATTCAGATAACATTGAAATCCCGCCTTTTCTGTAGCGGTTCCACGCCCAGCCCCGCCCCCACCGGCGCCGCCCAATCAGAGAGCAGGTCCGGGGACCGACGTCAAGCTCGGCGCGTTGTTCTGGAAGGGGCGGAGTTCATTTTTCGAGCTCGTGAGGGGCGCGTTCTGTCCGAAAGAGAGCGCGTGAGGATCTGCGTTCGTTCCCTCGCTGTAAGTTTGTGTGGAGCAGCGCGAGCTCGCTCGTTTCTCGTCCTATTACAGTCTCCAGAAACCGAGCTCAAGGAGGACGATCTTCTACCTCAGCGAGTTTAATAACCACAGCTCTTGATTCCCACTGAAAACTCCTCTCGTCGCGATCAGTGAAATCATGTCTGCCTCAGCGGCTAAAGTCAGTAAAAAGGAACTGAACTCGAACCACGACGGAGGGGACGAGACCTCAGGTAAGCGAGAACGGCGGCCATTTTCACTTTCTCTTCTCCCGCAAGCGGGGTTTTAATCGCTGTTGTAGCTAGTTAATTATCCGGGGCTCGAGTATGACTCGTTTCTGTAGACCGTGGCGGTGTGCGGTGCTTGTAATCGGCCGCGGGTCTGGTTGGATGTTCGCGGAGGGACGGCGGCGGAGGCCATGTTTGATTTCTGCGAACCGAGCCACAAAGCCCCATTAGTACGCACACAAAAACCGTTGTATTTAAAAAAAAAAAAAAAGCGCGGGAGTTTTTGTTCTGCCCGCTAACGGATTTTTTCGAAGAAACGCGTGCAGTTAAAGAGCGTGAAACATGCGGAACGGAAGCGTCAGATCGCGGTGCTTTATTGTTGTTGTGCTTTAGCCTAGCCGAGCCACGTCTCCGCCATGATGTAGCACGGGCTAATGGTTGTTTATGCACTTTAACGGGCGAACGATGGTAGAAATGAACGCCGAAGCGACTTTACACGCGCATCGGCCGTGGGTTCGCGGCGGAAGCAGGTGCAGCGCGAGCGATTCTGTGCACATTTAAACCACGCGGCATCAGCGCGGCTCCCTCTGAGCTCAATGCATCAGACCGCATTCGCGTCACGTAATCGAGTAATACTGACTTTTCGAAGAAGCTATGCGCACGTGTTCAGTTTAAAAATCTTTAAATTCTAGTTTAAATCGTTGAAAAGCGCGGGAATTGGGAATAAAAGCATTTTAGCTTATGTTGCGCTAGTTTGTGATGCTAAATATTTCCTGTTTTTCCCTTCAACACCGTTTTCTCATTTAGAAAAAGAGCAACAAGAAGCCATCGAGCACATCGATGAAGTACAGAATGAAATTGACAGGTATGTAGAACTATATTGAATGAATTACCGCGGTATCCACATGGTAATGGAGTTACCGCGGTATCCACACTTTAATGGAATTACCGCGGTATAAAATGGAAGTCGATGCTCGTGAATGGAGATGATTGTCTGATCTTGTCCAGACTGAACGAGCAGGCGAGTGAGGAAATTCTCAAAGTCGAACAGAAATACAACAAACTCCGCCAGCCGTTCTTCCAGAAGAGGTCTGAACTCATAGCCAAAATCCCCAACTTTTGGGTCACAACATTTGTCAACCACCCACAAGGTAAGATCCTTCGCAAACTGTTATTACACTATTTTACCATCTATATTCAATGAGTGTTTTATTTAATGTGGTTTGATTCTCTAGTCTCCGCTCTTCTTGGGGAGGAGGATGAGGAGGCGCTTCATTATCTGAGCAGAGTAGAGGTGACGGAGTTCGAAGACATCAAATCTGGCTACAGAATAGATTTTGTAAGTGGTAAAAATTCACTTTCATGGCTTAGAGCAGTGGTCGCCAACCTGTCGAGTGCGTCCCAGTAGATCCCGAAAAAAACAGTAAAACGCTTTGTTTACAGTAGGGATGCACCGATATGAAAATTTTGGCCGATACCGATAACAGAAAAAATGAGCCGATATGGGCCGATACCGATATGGTGGCCGATATATCGTGCATCCCTAGTTTACAGCGGTAAACAAGGAAACGCTGTAGTGCGGTCGGTTCGTAAGCAGTGTTGCCAAGTCTGCGGTTTTCCCGTGGAATTGGGCGACTTAACACTGTTGCATCGGGTTGTTGTTCATGTCCGCGGGTTTAAGTGACCCCAGTAACGTGATATTTAGGAATGTGAATTTTACTGGAAGATCCCCGCCAAAAAACGTGTGTATTACCCCCGGAATGCAATTTTTACAGGGGAACCCCCCTCGAAACATTGGACTAGTTTTATTGCGAAAACCTGGCAACCCTGTTCATTAGCGCCACCTGCTGTCAGAGAGTGTGTCTCATTCAGACCTGCTGTTTTTGTTTCGTGCAGATGTTTTATGTAGCAAATAAATAACACCATAAGTCAGACCGTTCTGTTGATTTAATCTAAATCAAATCAAAAACACCTGCCCGTGCAGATCGTGATTGAAAGGCAGTGGTTGCCTCTAATTTCAAATGGCTAGATATTTTAGTTTAAAGCCAGTTTGTTTGTTATAAACCAAATAGCCAATAAATAAATTTGCTTAAGGATCAGAATCCAATTTGCTAGAAAAGAAATTCTGAATCAGCTATAATCGGAGCATCACTAATTCAAATTTGAGGCTTTTTACTTAGTATTTTAAGTACTATCTGGGATGTCTTTTTCTATCAATTCTTCAATACATAGATCTTGTCTTTCATAAAGGCCGAGGTCAGGGATCTTGGGCCTAAAAAGGTTGGTGACCACTGGCGTAGAGCTTTTATGCTTCCATAACTCACCCTCTCTTTTCCGTTGCCTTTTAGTATTTCGATGAAAACATGTATTTTGAGAACAAAGTCCTCTCCAAAGAAATCCACCTGAACGAAAGTGGAGACCCAACCTCGAAGTCAACAGAGATCAAGTGGAAACCGGGAAAAGTATGCATGATGTTTATTATTAGAGAGTTCTTTGCTCTGTGACTGGATTCTGTCAAATAGTTGTACACTTCTGAGTTTTTAATGTGAGTCCTTAATTCTTTCGCAGGACCTCACAAGTCGGTCCAGTCAGACACCGAGTAAAGCGGGCAAGAAGAGGCAACATGAAGAACCTGAGAGTTTCTTCACCTGGTTTACTGATCACTCCGATTCGGGGGCCGACGAGTTGGGCGAAGTCATTAAAGACGACATCTGGCCGAATCCTCTTCAGTACTACTTGGTGAGACTTGCACTCCCGTTCTGGAACAACATCCACATACAAATGGAAAGCTTTAACTAATGTTCAGATTAAGCTTGTGTAGACAAGCGGTAGGTTTGTATAGGTTTATTTTAGTCTTAGAAAGTTTCCATTTCAGGCATTTAAATGATGTGGTCGAACAATTCGTCAATGCAGCGGAATGGAAGTTATGAGTCATTCATTTGCATTTCAAACCCCAACAGGTTCCAGACATGGAGGATGAGGAAGGAGAGGATGAGGAGGAAGACGAGGAAGGTCTGGATGATATTGATGAAGAGGGAGAAGATGATGGAGAGGAGGAAGAGGAGGATGATGATGGAGAGGTATGCAACCAATTATTTTGCTGTCGCGTAGAAAGTCTTTAAATGCGTAACTATAGAAATGATTCTAGCCGCTCTTTATAAAATTTCTTGAAAATGTTCAATTCTTTCTTGTCTTCAAGTATTGGCTTTCAGCAAACTTGTGTATCATTTGAAGAAGCGCACATTAACTGCGCCTTTCTATTGCAGGACGATGATGGCGAGGATGACTAGATTAGAGAAATATTATCCACATTTCCCCCAGTCCTGTTTCCAAATTGCTTCTTTGGCTTTTTTGTTGTTTTTTGGGGAGCAAGATGCTTCGTTGTCCTGTTTTTTGGTTTTGAGCTCCATCTTTCCTCTATCCTGAACTTGCCGTGTTGAACAGACTCACAATAAACTGACTGCAAAATCTTGCCAACATGGCGTCTACCATCTCAATTTCCAAATGCATTTCGAAGTAAAAGCAAAACACTAGTTATCGGCCGCACGTCGTCTGGAGTAGACTTGCGAATAGTGTTTTCTGTTTCTTTTTGTTTAATATATATATGTACAAATATGTATAATTTTCTTCCTGTTGAAGTTTCGTGGTTAATAGCCATGGTGCGCTGTGATCTGCTAGCTCTAGCGTTCTCCACCGTTTTGTTACTTTATTCTTGGTGTTTATTCCCTGGTTTAATCGGCAGATAGACATCAGTAGTGAATCCCTGTTTCAGGAGGGCTGAGGAAAGAGGTTATGTGGACACCATCATTGAGTCTTTGATTTTTATCTCGTCTTGTTTTACAGACATTCACCAGATTTGAAATGGATTTTTGATAAAGAAAATAAAATATAAAAAAAAAAAAAAGGAATCAAATCATGCCTGTAACTTTCTCTTACCACCTCAATGAACTTTATGTAGTGGCTGTATTACTGTGTAAGACACTTGAATCTGTTGGGTTGGTTTTCAAATAAAACACAATGTTTGGTATTCATCCAGTTGCACAGAAAATACAATAAAGTTAAAAATTGTTTGTTTTAAGAGTCAATGGGAAGCCATATTTTAATATCCCCTGGGCCAAGTCAAGAACAAAGCCAGGCATTCCAGTCATATTAAATATTCCCCATAAAAATAGCTTTATTAAATGGCATAAAGTGTGGTCTGGCTAATTGTCAACTTCTAAAAGATTTTGGGGTCATCAGTAGTGTGGATGCGAAGTGTTCCTATGAGTGCCCCAAATGTCTGGTCCGAACCTTCAAATTATTCTCGGGTCCCCGTCACTGGGCTGAAACGCCCAACCTTCAATGAGGAATAGTTCACCCAAAAATGAAGATTTACTGAGAATGTACTCTCCCTCAGGACACGCAAGATGTGTTTGTTTCTTCATCAGATTTGGAGAAATGTAGCATTGCATCACTTCTCAGCAGTGAATGGGTGCCGTCAGAATGAGAGTCCAAACAGCTGATAAAAACATCACAATAATCCACAAGTAATCCACTCCAGTCCAGTTAATGTCTTGTAAGAAGCACATCTTTTATTGAGGTGTTTTTAAACTTCAAATAGTTGCTTCTGGCTAAAATACAAACCTGCTATCCATAATATAGTTTTCTCCCGTGAAAAGGTTGTCTGGTCTCAATCGGGAGAGAAATCTGCAAAGATCAAACACCGTTTACAAGCCAAAACCGTTTTAAACAATATGTGAGTGGATTTTGATGTGAGAGACGACAAGAGATGGACCTTTCCCACTGGAGGAAGCGTTATAGAATATGGAAATTTTGGATGTAAAAAAAAAACCCAATCTTGATAGATTTTTTATTTGCAAACACAGCTTCTGGCTTCTCAAGACATTAACTGATGGACTGGAGTGGTGTGGATTATTGTGATGTCTTTATCAGCTGTTTGGACTCTCATTCTGACGGCACCCATTCACTGCAGAGTATCCATTGCTGAGACACTGATGCAGTGCTACATTTCTCCAAATCTGATGAAGAAACAAACTCATCCACAACTTGGATGAAGACACTTCTCCAGCAAATTTTCATTTTTGGGTGAACTATTCCATCGCATGTACATGAATGGAAGTGGAAATTTGTTTATTTCTTGTTTTGTAGTTCACTTCAGTAGTCCAGTAGCATGAAATACATTTTGCATGTAAAAACAAATTGCATGTACGCTCATAAAACTGTGTGTGTGTGTATATCAAGAATACGTATTTCAAACTTGTGCATAAGTTTAATACAGTAAAACTATGTACTTACATTTACATATTTGGCCGGCGCTTTTATTAAATAATAAATAAACATTCTATCACTTCCTGCTTTCCCTAGAAATCGAACCCACAACCTTCCTGTTGCTATTGCCATCCCCTACTGTTTGAGCAATGCATTACTTACTGTACTTTTAAATGCTTATTTATACTATGTCTATACAATATTTGTATTGCACTTCATATGAAAACCCTCTAAACACCCACCTAGGTGTGTTTTGCACCGTGGCGGGAAACTTCACTAGAACCATCCCAATCAGATTACTTTTTTTCAAGTAACTAGTAAAGTAACGCATTACTTTTTAATTTACAAGAGAATATCTTGAGTTACTTTTTCAAATAAGTAACGCAAGTTACTTATTTTTTTCCAATTTAGTGATTGGCAGCTCTCCTGTCCCCATGTTGAGAGAAATCAGATGTTACTGTAGATCTAAAATAAATATGAATATGCATTAATTCATCTAACGCACAAAAACTAAACACAGATTCAGTATTCCTCAAAATGAGTAAAAATAATGCAACTCAGAATATGACGCAAACCTGCAATAATTAAATGTTAAACAACACAAATATCCTTTATGTATTTAATCCCATTCTATTAAGCAATGTCTTTGCTTCTGGCCTTCAATGATCCAGTTCAACCGTACTAATAAACACGAATTACTCTAGACGAACATTTCTGTGTCTTTGTTTATTGCTGAAGTGTGTTGAAATGTCTTCTTCTGTATTCTACTGTACGGACGTAAATGTACTTTCCCTTCAGCCTGAGGCGCATTCATTTCACTTTTGGCGTGAAAAGGCTTTTATATTTGCCAAAAATATAACTTTTTTATTTTAAAAACAAGCAAGCCCTGTTCAGATTTAAAAAGTAACGCAAAAGTAACGTAACGCATTACTTTCCATAAAAAGTAACTAAGTAACATAATTAGTTACTTTTTTTATGGAGTAACGTAATATTGTAATGCATTACTTTTAAAAGTAACTTTCCCCAACACTGGTTATTAGTAGTATTTTGATATATATTTTTTAATTTCATGTTCATTTTAACTAAAGTGTAGTTTTGTTGTGTTTTTGTTATTTTTATTAGTTTTTAGTTATTTTAATACATCAAGTTACTGAAAATGAGAAATGTTGCCTTGGAAACTAGCTGAAATAAAAGTGTTTTATTTTTAATTTCAAGTAACTCTGCATATGTATACAGAGCTGGGTAGATTGCTTGAAAATTGTAATCCGTTACTGATTCCAAGTTACATGACAAAAACTGTAGTTAGTAACGTAATCCATTACATTACAAGTAATCCAATCAGACTACTTTTGGATTACTTTTAGATTACTTTTGACCTAACTCGTTTATCACATTGATTTAAATATGATCATTTTGTACCATATATTGATATAAAAATGCAAAGAAAAAGAAAATATATGCCATTCGTTGTAATTAACAACGTGAAGTGCATTAAACATTACATTATCAAGGTTCCCAAACGGGTTCGTAAAGGTTGCGAGTTCGATGAAAAGCTAATAATTAATGTATCATAAAAATGTAAAATAAAGAGAAATAATTTTAAAATATCAATCAAAATAAAACACTTAGAATTTTTTTTATGTTTTATTTGCTTACACCTGCATGTCATGTGACCATTAACCAACATGAACATGTGTCACTTAATTATTGACTTATTACCTTAAAATCTCAGGCGTACTACAAATAAATATATTAAGTTAAAGAGGTTCACATGACAAAAAAGTTTGGGAATCCTTGCATTAAACGTAAAGAAGAAATAACGTGAATTTGTGCATTTTAATGTGTTTGAAAGACAAAAGCCTTTCAAAAGATGGTAATTAAATAATCAACTGAGTGATGATTCAAATAAAAATTAATGCTTTCATCAGTAGTTGATGCAATGTTGAAACGTAGAGAAAACACTTCTTAAAATGCAAAAGATTTTTTGTGGCCTCTCAATTTCATAATTTTTTCATAATTCAAAATTGCTTGCTATTGTGTGAATAATATGTAATCAGTACTTTTACTTAAGTTTTGGAGTCTGATTACACGTAATCCGTCACTGCTCGTATATTGTTTTAGTTTACCATGATAGCCCTATTTAGTGTCCCCATCATATCCTAATATACTGGATAAAATATTAAACTTTAATCGTTTTTAGTCGCAATTAAGTGAACGTACGTATAGGTCCATTTGAAATGAAATCTCTGGTTTGGTTGCTTTGAATAGACGTTGTCATTTCTAATGTTGAACTTCTAATGCAATTTCTCATCGTAGCAAACCAAAATCTGTAATCATTTGCCCGAATAATTTCTATTCTGAATTCTATTTCATTTTGTAGTAAGTTGAGCTGAAATGGATCTGATGAATTCTGTGATGTTTTGTGGTATTAGTTGGTTTGTCACTAAAAATTGCTAAACATTTGTTATAATTAATGAATAAAGTCCACGATCTTGACCAGAGCTCATTTCTAAAAGTCTGCTAATCCCTTTTATAAAAATACTTCCTTACATAACAAAACATACATAATAGATCTGTACTAGATGTACAGCCACTTTCTGATCCATTAGATTTAAATACACACAAAAATAATCACTTGGTGTACTTGGTTTAATCCTTATGCCATATAAAATCATCAATATACAGTACATTTCATCTTAGTGTATGCACACTCCATCATCATATTGCAAAAATAAGGCTCATGTAGGGTAAGCTGATTACTGTTAACAATCACTTGTCTAAAACGGATAATAAACTTTGGTTGGAGGATCATTTTCATGAATTTGAGATCGGATGGATACATTAAGACACCAACACGTAAAAACTAATTTAGAAAAGAAGATAATTTCCTTGCATGCTCAGATAAAAGAAAACAAACTTGAACTTAAGATGGCATGATGCTCGATTAAATAAATCCTATAGATGAGAAAAACACTCATGCAAACACACATTCATCCATTACACAGTATTGGCTTATACTTCATTTCAGTGTAGAACAATCTGAAACATTTGTCAGGTCGATTTCCACCAATCAGGACTTGAAGAAGGCGGAGCCAAGCTCGCTCCTGGGAGCGGGAATCTGCTTGGTTCTTAAAGACGTCTAGATAAAAGAAAGAACAGATGCAGTGACTATTAGTTATAAAAAATTGAGAAAATATCATTTAGCTGCTACAAACAAGACGCTTGCCTCTAGAAACTGTTTGAGTCTGGTTACAGAGCCCATCTGACCGGTGCTGGTGACCGCTTCGATTCTGAGGAAATAAGGTTAGGTTTAATAAATAAGGACCGGTATTAATATTTATGGCATATTTATGTTTATACCTAATATTGAAGGAATACTTCACCCATAAATGAAAATTGACTCCCCCATCAGAGCATCCGAGATTAGGATGAGTTTGTTTCTTCGTCAGGTTTGGAGAAATGTAGCACTGCATCAGTGTCTCAGCGATGGATGCTCTGCAGTGAATGGGTGCCGTCAGAATGAGAGTCCAAACAGCTGATAAAAACATCACAATAATCCACAGCACTCCAGACCATCAGTTAACATCTGGAGAAGACAAAAGCTGAGACAAATCCAGCATTAAGACGTTTTGTAACTTTAAACCGCCGCTTCCGGCTAAAATACGAGTCCATAATCCATAATAACACTTCCTCCAGTTCTTCTGTTGTCTCTCACATCAAAATCCAGTCACAGATTTGTTTAGAGCTGTTTTGGACTGTTTAAACAGTGCTTGATCTGTGCAGATTTCTCTCCTGATTCAGACCAGATGACTTTTTCACCGGAGGAAGCGTTATTATGGATTATGGACTTACTTTCCATAAAAAGTAACTAAGTAACATAATTAGTTACTTTTTTTATGGAGTAACGTAATATTGTAATGCATTACTTTTAAAAGTAACTTTCCCCAACACTGGTTATTAGTAGTATTTTGATATATATTTTTTAATTTCATGTTCATTTTAACTAAAGTGTAGTTTTGTTGTGTTTTTGTTATTTTTATTAGTTTTTAGTTATTTTAATACATCAAGTTACTGAAAATGAGAAATGTTGCCTTGGAAACTAGCTGAAATAAAAGTGTTTTATTTTTAATTTCAAGTAACTCTGCATATGTATACAGAGCTGGGTAGATTGCTTGAAAATTGTAATCCGTTACTGATTCCAAGTTACATGACAAAAACTGTAGTTAGTAACGTAATCCATTACATTACAAGTAATCCAATCAGACTACTTTTGGATTACTTTTAGATTACTTTTGACCTAACTCGTTTATCACATTGATTTAAATATGATCATTTTGTACCATATATTGATATAAAAATGCAAAGAAAAAGAAAATATATGCCATTCGTTGTAATTAACAACGTGAAGTGCATTAAACATTACATTATCAAGGTTCCCAAACGGGTTCGTAAAGGTTGCGAGTTCGATGAAAAGCTAATAATTAATGTATCATAAAAATGTAAAATAAAGAGAAATAATTTTAAAATATCAATCAAAATAAAACACTTAGAATTTTTTTTATGTTTTATTTGCTTACACCTGCATGTCATGTGACCATTAACCAACATGAACATGTGTCACTTAATTATTGACTTATTACCTTAAAATCTCAGGCGTACTACAAATAAATATATTAAGTTAAAGAGGTTCACATGACAAAAAAGTTTGGGAATCCTTGCATTAAACGTAAAGAAGAAATAACGTGAATTTGTGCATTTTAATGTGTTTGAAAGACAAAAGCCTTTCAAAAGATGGTAATTAAATAATCAACTGAGTGATGATTCAAATAAAAATTAATGCTTTCATCAGTAGTTGATGCAATGTTGAAACGTAGAGAAAACACTTCTTAAAATGCAAAAGATTTTTTGTGGCCTCTCAATTTCATAATTTTTTCATAATTCAAAATTGCTTGCTATTGTGTGAATAATATGTAATCAGTACTTTTACTTAAGTTTTGGAGTCTGATTACACGTAATCCGTCACTGCTCGTATATTGTTTTAGTTTACCATGATAGCCCTATTTAGTGTCCCCATCATATCCTAATATACTGGATAAAATATTAAACTTTAATCGTTTTTAGTCGCAATTAAGTGAACGTACGTATAGGTCCATTTGAAATGAAATCTCTGGTTTGGTTGCTTTGAATAGACGTTGTCATTTCTAATGTTGAACTTCTAATGCAATTTCTCATCGTAGCAAACCAAAATCTGTAATCATTTGCCCGAATAATTTCTATTCTGAATTCTATTTCATTTTGTAGTAAGTTGAGCTGAAATGGATCTGATGAATTCTGTGACGTTTTGTGGTATTAGTTGGTTTGTCACTAAAAATTGCTAAACATTTGTTATAATTAATGAATAAAGTCCACGATCTTGACCAGAGCTCATTTCTAAAAGTCTGCTAATCCCTTTTATAAAAATACTTCCTTACATAACAAAACATACATAATAGATCTGTACTAGATGTACAGCCACTTTCTGATCCATTAGATTTAAATACACACAAAAATAATCACTTGGTGTACTTGGTTTAATCCTTATGCCATATAAAATCATCAATATACAGTACATTTCATCTTAGTGTATGCACACTCCATCATCATATTGCAAAAATAAGGCTCATGTAGGGTAAGCTGATTACTGTTAACAATCATTTGTCTAAAACGGATAATAAACTTTGGTTGGAGGATCATTTTCATGAATTTGAGATCGGATGGATACATTAAGACACCAACACGTAAAAACTAATTTAGAAAAGAAGATAATTTCCTTGCATGCTCAGATAAAAGAAAACAAACTTGAACTTAAGATGGCATGATGCTCGATTAAATAAATCCTATAGATGAGAAAAACACTCATGCAAACACACATTCATCCATTACACAGTATTGGCTTATACTTCATTTCAGTGTAGAACAATCTGAAACATTTGTCAGGTCGATTTCCACCAATCAGGACTTGAAGAAGGCGGAGCCAAGCTCGCTCCTGGGAGCGGGAATCTGCTTGGTTCTTAAAGACGTCTAGATAAAAGAAAGAACAGATGCAGTGACTATTAGTTATAAAAAATTGAGAAAATATAATTTAGCTGCTACAAACAAGACGCTTGCCTCTAGAAACTGTTTGAGTCTGGTTACAGAGCCCATCTGACCGGTGCTGGTGACCGCTTCGATTCTGAGGAAATACGGTTAGGTTTAATAAATAAGGACCGGTATTAATATTTATGGCATATTTATGTTTATACCTAATATTGAAGGAATACTTCACCCATAAATGAAAATTGACTCCCCCATCAGAGCATCCGAGATTAGGATGAGTTTGTTTCTTCGTCAGGTTTGGAGAAATGTAGCACAGGTTAGGTTTAATAAATAAGGACCGGTATTAATATTTATGGCATATTTATGTTTATACCTAATATTAAAAGAATACTTCACCCATAAATGAAAATGTACTCCCCATCAGAGCATCCAAGATGTAGATGGGTTTGTTTCTTCATCAGGTTTGTAGAAATGTAGCATTGCATCAGTGTCTCAGCAATGGATGCTCTGCAGTGAATGGGTGCCGTCAGAATGAGAGTCCAAACAGCTGATAAAAACATCACAATAATCCACAGCACTCCAGACCATCAGTTAACATCTGGAGAAGACCAAAGCTGAGACAAATCCAGCATTAAGACGTTTTGTAACTTTAAACCGCCGCTTCCGGCTAAAATACGAGTCCATAATCCATAATAACACTTCCTCCAGTTCTTCTGTTGTCTCTCACATCAAAATCCAGTCACAGATTTGTTTAGAGCTGTTTTGGACTGTTTAAACAGTGCTTGATCTGTGCAGATTTCTCTCCTGATTCAGACCAGATGACTTTTTCACCGGAGGAAGCGTTATTATGGATTATGGACTCGTATTTTAGACGGAAGGGATGGTTTAAAGTTACAAAACGTCTTAATGATGGATTTATTTCAGCTTTTGTCTTCTCCAGATGTTAACTGATGGACTGGTGTGGATTGCTTGTGGATTATTGTGATGTTTTTATCAGCTGTTTGGACTCTCATTCTGACGGCACCCATTCACTGCAGAGCATCCATCGCTGAGACACTGATGCAATGCTGCATTTCTCCAACCCTGATGAAGAAACAAACCCATCCTAATCTTGGATGGCCTGAGGGTGAGCACATTTTCAGCAAATTAAAATTTTTGGGTGAACTACTGCTTTAAATCTGAAAATTCAGCAGCATTTACACCACAAATCAAACAAACAGAAGGACAAAAGGAATATTTGGAGGCTCATTTCTTTAGGTTAATTTTTGGATGCTTGAAATATAAAGTATAAGGGTGCATTATGCATTTAGAAGGCAATAAATACAATACATTTGAAGTCAAATTTAAAAATGTCTTCTCAAAGACAGCTATAAATACCTCGGAAAGTATTCTTCAATAATAAGCAATATCAGTTTCCAGAACTGCCCTCGATATTGTCTCATCAAAGCATTTCCACAGACCTAAAGAGACACACATGCCAAAAAATACATTGTAATGAAGCAAATACTGAGTGGGAGCAATAATAAAAAACCACTTGCAACAGGAAAAACTAATTTACCTCCAGGAAGTCAAAGAGAATAGTTGCTGTTATGTCAGCGAGCGGCTCCATGTTGAGGATTTGTGCCAGCCAGCGCCAGCCGTGATTCAAGCCGTGAGGATGAGGCTGATGCAGACACACGCTTGCATGAGATATTCAGCTTCTTACATACGACACTCACATCAGGAGTCAACCTCTATTAATGCATAATGACGTAAAGGAATTTCACACACCCCTTGTTTGCCGGTATAAGGCCATCTCATCTGGATTATTGCCGCATAGAGACGAATCATTCCCGACATTCTCTTCAGAAAGCTGTCGAATAAACTAAAATGAATGAATGAAACGATATAGACACGTAAATAAAAAATTAAATATAAAAAAGCGAAAATTGCCAAAACTTAACTAAACTAAAATTAAAAACAAAAATGTAAAAAATTTAATCTAATTGAAAATATTCACAAAAACTATAAAAGTACATCAACGATATTAAAATAACACTTAAGGCCTTTCCACACGGAGCGCCAAACCATTGTTAGCCTTTAGCTAATTCACGCCTGCACGCTAGGTGGCACTGACCAACAAGTACAATTAGCATCAAGCTACACTCGAAAATGTATTTGCTTACCCACTTTATACCATCATCGAGTGCTTGTAATAACTTCCAATTGTGATCTATAGTTGATTTTGATTAATACGCAGACACATGCACTCTTTGTATGTTTAATAATGCCAGCAACTTTAATAACTCAGCATCTCTTCTCCGGGTAGGGATGGGCGGATCGATCCTTAAGTATTGATACTGATGTTGTATCGAAAGGATCGATCCTCACATCAAAATATCGATTCAAAAGTGCATTTTTTAACCATTCATTATATTTATTTATCAAGAAATTCGGTGCATAAAATAAGCTTCTAAGTGGAAAAATAGACTATATTAGCGAATAATTGTGTTGGATAGATTCTCCTGCTCATCTGAACACTCATTAAATGCTGAAAGACAGAACCAATCAATCAATCACAGACAGCGTGGCTCACAGAGCTTGTTCAAATAGGGCTGCATTTCCCAAAAGCATCAGAAGCATAACGTTAAGTTGATCTTAAGAAACCATTGTCACATTATTACATTACATTACATAACATTGTTACTATATAAAAAATTAATCGCTGCTTCCACACAAATATGAAGCAGAAATAATATTAAATGTTTCTTGAGCAAAAAAATTATATTATACTGATTTCTGAAGATCATGTGACACTGAAGACTGGAGGAATGACGCTGAAAATACAGCTGCGCATCACAGATGCATTTTAAAATATATTAAAATAGAAAAGTTATTTTTAATTGTTATATTTCACAATATTGCTGCTTTTACTGTTTTGTTTTTTTCAAATAAGTGCAGCCTTGGTGAGCATGAGACTTAAAAATAAAGATTACAAAATATTACTGACCCCAAAGTTTTGTGTACATGTAATATTTATTTTAAATTGGCTAGTTTGTGCAAGTAAATTTATTTAAACTGGTTGTTAAAAGTTAAAATGGATTGTGTTATGTTCTGTAATTGCTGTTGATAAATCAATAAATACATCAATAAATAAAATACAATTATAGCATATTTTATTTCTGACAGTGTAAACAAAAAAGGCCAATTAAATGTTAAAAAACATGGCTTTAAAATCTAATATTAAAGGGGTCATATGATGCGATTTCAAGTTGTTCTTTCTCTTTGGAGTGTTACAAGCTGATTGTGCATAGATAAGATCCCTGAAGTTGCAAAGACTAAAGTCTCAAAACCAAAGAGATATTCTTTATCAAAGTTAAGACTCTGCCACACCCCCCTAAAACGGCTCGTTCTAACACGCCCCCACATATCTACCTCACTATGTGGAAATATTAGCATAATGCGCCCAAATGTGCACGCAAAGAAAGAAGGCGTGGTTTCAGTAACCGCAGTTAGTGTTGAAGCAGCATGTCAGGGAGACGCTGTGTGTTTCTAGACGAAAGCAAAAGCACTTTATTTGGCCTTCCAGAAGTAGATGCATTTAGGAATCTTTAAGATGACTTACAACAGAACAGCAATGCATTTTATGGACGACCGTTTGGTGAACCTAGGAGAGGAGGTAATTCTGACTTTGCTATGACAATCTGGCGCTTCTGAATCAGCTACTGTTTTGTTATTAGTTTAAGTATTTGCTATTGACTGTTCAAATGCGGAGTTTTGCGCATCGTGTGTGTGCGTGTGAGAGAGAGAGAGAGAGAGAGAGAGCTAGAGAGACCAGCTTCATCACTGTGTCTGTCATGAGTCTGTTCCCTTTTCTGGTTCTGTCTTTACATTTATTTAGAAAGATGAAGCTGGCGATTATGGTAAGGGGAGTTACATTTCCGACGATCAATCACAATGCACTGCGTCAGCTGGCCAATCAGAGCAGACTGCGCTTGTCGGAAGGAGGGACTTTGTAGAAAACGAAGTGTTTGAGAGAGACGGAGCATAGAGGACCTACAATAATGTACAGTATTTGAAAAATCTGTGTTTGTTTACACTGGTTTTCGAAACAGCGCCACCACTCTCAGCCTTTTGTGCAACAGCACCAGCTCCGGTCACGTGATCCTAGCTCAAATCTTATTGGACGGCCCGTGTTTTCGCTTTGCGAAACTGAAAAGATTCATCGGACTTGTTCGGAAAAAAAACATTGGTATTTTCGGTGCGCGAATGTTCGCGGTCTATGTGGAAGCATCCATAGAAATCTATTGTTTTATTCCAGTGCATCATTGCGTCCGATATTCGTTTCGCATTTTCGGGCTCAGTGTGGAAAGGCCTTAAGATGTGCATGTGTGCATAGACAAATGACTAAAAACCAGTGCAGACAGAATGCAAAAACACATTCTGTGTGAACGGCTCCTTAATATTATTGAAAAACACTTTTGGCCAAAGGACTGAAGAGTGAAGCAACACACTTACTTCTGGTAATCCTCCACAGACGTGCCACTTTCCATGGGTGGATAGTGCGGCACAGCATACGGGCACTTCTTGTGGAGGTGGGCGAGTATAAGCTCTCCAATTGTAGGATGGAGTTCCCAGATGCCTGACGCCACAGCGGCGATGGGGAACGCTGCTGAATGATTGGACGCCACCTCCTCTTCTCCTTGTTTCTGCGAATGCATAATCAAAATTAACTTTGTTTGCCTTCAAAGCCTTTTGTGCAACAGCACCAGCTCCGGTCACGTGATCCTAGCTCAAATCTTATTGGACGGCCCGTGTTTTCGCTTTGCGAAACTGAAAAGATTCATCGGACTTGTTCGGAAAAAAAACATTGGTATTTTCGGTGCGCGAATGTTCGCGGTCTATGTGGAAGCATCCATAGAAATCTATTGTTTTATTCCAGTGCATCATTGCGTCCGATATTCGTTTCGCATTTTCGGGCTCAGTGTGGAAAGGCCTTAAGATGTGCATGTGTGCATAGACAAATGACTAAAAACCAGTGCAGACAGAATGCAAAAACACATTCTGTGTGAACGGCTCCTTAATATTATTGAAAAACACTTTTGGCCAAAGGACTGAAGAGTGAAGCAACACACTTACTTCTGGTAATCCTCCACAGACGTGCCACTTTCCATGGGTGGATAGTGCGGCACAGCATACGGGCACTTCTTGTGGAGGTGGGCGAGTATAAGCTCTCCAATTGTAGGATGGAGTTCCCAGATGCCTGACGCCACAGCGGCGATGGGGAACGCTGCTGAATGATTGGACGCCACCTCCTCTTCTCCTTGTTTCTGCGAATGCATAATCAAAATTAACTTTGTTTGCCTTCAAAAATCTCCTTGTTGGTGTATTTATGTAAACATCTGCCTTACCACAAACTTTTCTGCCAGTTTATAACTGACAAACTCCAGCCCCTGAGGATGCTGGGACGTAGACACGGTCTTTCCAGCGGACGTCACTGGACGACTGGACAACAGCTTATCGATCTTCTCAAAGGCCTCCTTCAGCGGCGCGCCTGCATGCAAACCATGTTTAAAGGAAATTAGCAGACATGAGGTTAGTGATGCACAGAACTTTCAATGAATCTTCATTCTGATGAACTGACATCGATCGTTTTTCAGTTGATGTGTAAACAAAACGTCACTAAACATGCAGCGCACCTACAATCCAATAATCGCAATAAACTCGTGTTTTGCCAATTTTATAACAAAATTCAAGCAATAAATGTCATTTTGGCACATTTTAATGTGGCGTGACAGATCCAAAGCTCGTTATATAGCCAAAAAATAACTCTAGAAAGGAGCATTTTGTTAAATATATACAATATATAACATATTTATAACTTTTACATCACTGTTAGTGTCTTCATTGTTTGATGTACGTTTGAATAAATCTGTCATGAAAACAAGTTAACAGCCACCATTCAAATGTTTCAATTTCAACAATGAATTAGAGTAGAAACATTATAATATCATTAAAGGGTTTATATACAACTGTGATTTAAATGCTTGTTTACAGCTCAGGTTTTGTGTCAATCATTAAATACATTTTTATTTACTTCATTTTCAGTTTCTAGCTAAATGAAAACTAAAACCGCAAAAAATGAATTTTTATTTTTTTAATTCTATTTAATTTTATGTCTCATTTTCATTTAATTTAAACAGAAATACTGAAAACACTACTACAATGAATAAATAAAAATTTATAAAAAAAGACAAGCACTTAAACTTTACATTTAAATTAAAAACAGAAAATATTAAAATAAAATTCTAAATATTATTAAAAACTATAATGGTTTATCAATGCTATCAAAATACGAGATGTGCATAGACTATTAAAAACCAGTGCAGATGGACATTTATTAAAAAAAAATTTTACCAAAATAAAAACTTTCAGTTTCGTTGTTTCTGTAAAAAAATCATTTCAGTGCATTGCTACTTTATGCTGGTGTTTCCCGGTTTCGCCTCACCTGAGATGTTTGCGATCTGGCTCACAGGTGTGTTTGCAGCCTTTTGGAGCTCCATTTTTAATTTCTTGGTCTGCAACAGAAGGGCAAGATAATTATTCACTAGTACAACATCATAAAATATCCAATAGATGCTACACAGAGCTGACGGGCGTCTAACCTGCGTGTCTTTAGCTCTGCTGAGCTCATCAAACGCCTGAGCGCACCGACTGGCCGCATCCTGCAGTGCGTTGTACCATTTTAAAGTGCTGTCATCTGCTCCTGTCTGCAGACCTGCAGATGAGATGAAAACCACTCATTTAAGTCAAGTCAAATTGTATAGCAATGTTCACAATACACGTCGCTTCCTTTTAAACCTTCATGCATGCTCACTTGCTCCCTCACCCTGTTTTTTGGCTTTCTCTTTAGCGGACTGTGCTGCATTTTTCTTTTGCTCCTCTTGCTGGGCTTTCAGCTCCTCATGTCTCTTCTTCTCCTCCTCCTCCTCTTCCTCCTGCTCCTTCCTCTTCCTCTCGGCAGCCTGTGCCACCTCGTCCTGCAGGTTTCTGACCAGTGACCTCATTTCCTGTAGCGCTCGCTCCGCCACGGTCAAATCCTCCACGCTGGGAAACTTACCCTGCAAAAAAAAAAAAAAATAGATTTATATTTTACATTTATGCATTGGGCAGATGCTTTTACCCAAAGCGACTTACATTGCATTTAAGTTACGGGAGCCTATCATACATTATTAAGTAAATATACAGCACAAAAGTTTGGAATAAATACATTTTTAAAATGTTTTTGAAATAAATCTGCTCACCAAGGCTGCATTTACTTGATCAACAGCACTGTAAAAACAGTAATATTTGTGAAATATTATTACTATTTAAAATAGCTGTTTTCTATGTGAATAAGATTTATATTTTACATTTATGCATTGGGCAGATGCTTTTACCCAAAGCGACTTACATTGCATTTAAGTTACGGGAGCCTATCATACATTATTAAGTAAATATACAGCACAAAAGTTTGGAATAAATACATTTTTTAAATGTTTTTGAAATAAATCTGCTCACCAAGGCTGCATTTACTTGATCAACAGCACTGTAAAAACAGTAATATTTGTGAAATATTATTACTATTTCAAATAGCTGCTTTCTATGTGAATATCTGTTAAACTGTAATTTATTTCTGTGATGCGCAGCTGTATTTTCAGCATCATTACTCCAGTCTTCAGTGTCACATGATCTTCAGAAATCAGTATAATATGCTGATTTGCTGCTCGAGAAACATTTCTGGTTATTATCAATGTTGAAAACAGTTGTGCTGATTAATATTTCTGTGGAAACTGTGATGCATTTTATTTTTCAGGATTCTTTGATGAACAGAAAGTTCAAAAGGACAGCGTTCATTTGAAATAGACATTATAAATGTCCCTTTTTAAGCAATTGAATGCTTAACATGTATATAAGATAGATAAGGCAGATTTGGACTCACATCTGCAGAGGCCGGCACCACCTCTGACACCTGCGAGCAGAGCTGGTTGCCGCGGGTGATGTAGGGGGTGTGGTCAAGGGCGGGGTCAGTAAGTGTGGAGGGGCGTGGCTGTAGGAGCTGGTTGAGCTGTAGCACCTCCTCCTGTATGGCATTGATAGCTCTGTGCCGCTCTCTGCCCTCCACCTGCCGCTGACGCTCAAGCTCCGCCTCCCGCAGACGCTGCTGCTCCGCCTCCCGCAGACGCAGGTTCAGGATCTGCAACACAGAAAACAAGGATTTTACTCAACATAGGCCTAATATTACAGGTACTGCTATTTACTTGTATTTATTTATCATTTAAACAAAGCCTATTGTGGTATTACTGCCAAACCTGCAGACAAACCTAACCCATGTAAAATGTTACAGAGATCACAGACAAAATTAAAAGAACGTACAGTAAAATATAAGGGTTGATGCTGCCGAGAAAACTGATGTGTAGGTTATAGCTGCATTAAAGAGCTATTCTAAGCAGTGCTATTTTAGTATCACTGAGATTCTATTTGAGTTTTTATTAATACATTTAATTTTTATATATAAACTTTAATTTTAAAAGTTGGTGCTTTCGTAATTTTTTATGAATTTTTATTTCAGTTTAATTTTTTTAGTACATCAAGGTAAACTAAAAAATGTCAAATGTTGCCTTGGCAACTAGCCGAAATACAATAAATGTAAGTTTTTAATATTTTATTTACGTTTAGTTTGTTTTATGTAACAAAAATGCTGGTTTGTTTGTTTATTTATGTATTGATTTTTATGGGTTTTAGTTTTTAGTTAACTAAACTACAGTTAACTAACTAGTTTTTGTAGTTTTAGCTGTACAAATCATTTCAACTCGTTTATTTAAATCTTGTCTACTTGAATCTCATATAACTTAATTAATGAATCCGAGGTTAAAATTCATTATTTTTATGAGTTGGTAACGGAAAAACATACTGTGCGTTGTCATGACTTATTGATCATATTTTTAACAGTTGATTACAAACATTTTTGATTTAACAAAAATAAAAGCTGCACATTTAGGCTTTCTGGAATCCAGAACTGGTTTTAAAGTATTTTTTGTTTTGAAAAAAAGTCTAAATTATTTCCTGTGTTAATGGACATCGCCCCGGTTTCACAGACAAGTCTTAAGCCTAGTCCCAGACTAAAATGTAAATCTGAGCTGTTTCAACTGAAAGAAACTTGCACGGACTGATCTTAAAATATATATCAGTGCCTTTGTTTTGGCTCAGGATGCACACCAGTAATGTGTTTTCTAAGACACGTTTATGAAAAATGACTTAAATGTCCTAATTGAACTATGGCCTAATCCTGGCTTAGTCTAAGCCCTGTCTGTGACACCAGGTCTTTATGTCACAATTGCTGCTGATGGAGCTTAACTTGAAGTTTTCAGATCTAGATGATCCGTTCAGACTCACTTTCATTCTGTGTCTGTGTTCCTCTCGCAGCTTCTCCTGCCGGCCGAGACTCTCCTGCGTCCTTTAAACACGAAACACCCAATTAAACAACTAATTCTGTACATGATTAAAACACACTACATGTAATCATCTTAACCTGTAAATGAGCATGAACAGTTCAGATGTCACCTACTCTTTCTCCATCATATCTCTCATACTCTGGTACTCCTGTCTCTGTTTGAGCTCCATTAACTCCTCGTAGCGTTTGAGCTGCTCGGACTCACAGATGGAGACCGTGGCCACCAGCCGCTCCTGCTGCTCCTGTCTGAGACTCAGCGCTGCCTGTGAGAGAGAAAACACGTGCATTATTAAAAGAAGCTTCTTCTGATCACCAAGGCTGCATTTATGTGACTGTAAAAATGTGATATATTATTACAATTTAAAATAGCTGTTTTCTATGTGAATGTCTGTTAAAGTGTAATTTATTTCTGTGATCAATGCTGGATTTTCAGCATCATTACTCCAGGCTTCAGAAATCATTCTAATATGCTGATTTGCTGCTCAAGACACATTTCTGATTCTTATCAGTGTTGAAAACAGTTGTGCTGCTGAATATTTTTGTGGAAGCTGTGATATATTTTATTTTCCAGGATTCTTTGATGAACAGAGTTCAAAAGAACAGCATTTAATTGAAATAGAAATCTTTTGCAACATTTTAAATGTCTTTACTGTCACTTTTGATCAATTGAATGCATCCTTCCTTGCTGAAAAATTTATTAATTTCTTGTACAAAAAGAGTTCCAGATGTGGTACCTTTGCTTTGGCCTTGTGCTTGTGCTCACACATGCGGATACAGCCGGCCATCTGTGTGGCTTTGGGCGACAAGATGGAAATGACTGGAGGTGAGCTGACGCTTGCTGCAGGACTCACAACAGGAGCCTCCTTTATTTCTTCTGCTTTCTGAGATCAAAAATGAATGAAAACAGAAAAAAAAATCAGCATTGCACTCCTTTGCCAACACAAACTCAAGCAAGAAACAGAACGATAGATACAGTTGAGGTCAAAAGTTTACATACACTTTGCAGAACCGGCAAGATGTTAATTATTTTACCAAAATAAGAGGGATCATAAAAAAATGCATGTTATTTTTTTATTTAGAACTACTGACCTGAATGAGATATTTCACATAAAAGACGTTTACATATAGTCCACAACAGAAAAGAATTGTTGGAGTTATAAAAATGATCCCTTTCAAAAGTTTACATACGCTTGATTCGTAATACTGTCTTGTTACCTGGATGATCCACAGCCTAAATATCATATTTTTTTATTTAGTACTGCCCTTCAGAAGCTACAGAAAATACATGTTTCCTAGGAGACAAAATAAGTTAAATTTACCCTGATCTTCAAGATTGAAGACCCCCTCCTCCTTCCTTCCTCAAAATCAGCTGGAAAGGGTTCAAATACACAAAAATGCTGAAAAACCAAAGACTTTGTGGGACCTGAAGGACAAACAAGGGACTCATGAACAACTATCACAAAAAACAAAACAAAACTGTGGATCATCCAGGTAACAAGAATCAAGCGTATGTAAACTTTTGAAAGGGGTCATTTTTATAAATTCAACTGTTATTTTCTCTTGTGGACTATATGTAAACGTCTTTTATGTGAAATAGCATCATATGACCCCTTTAACATTTAATTCCTTTATAAAATATTTTATAACAACAATTTTATTATAAACTAACACTTTGCGTTTTGGTTTTAGTTGAATAAAAGCTAAAATGTCAAACAAATGCCATCATTCCATCCTAAAATGTTATAACAGAGAAGAATGAAGTACATTTCTTTACATATTTCTTGTCTTTCAATAAAATAACATTTGAATCCTTTGTAAAGTACTGAAAAGCTAATGCCTACACTGCTGTTCAAAGGTTTGGGATCAGTAAGATTTGTAATATTTTAGTAGATGTCTCTTCTGCTCATCGAAGCTCCGTTTATTTGATCAGAAATACAGAAAAAACTGTAATAATGTGAAATATTATTACAATTTAAAATAATGTTTTTCTATTGTAATATACTTTAAACTGTAATTTATTTCTGTGATGCGCAGCTGTATTTTCAGCAGTCTTCAGTGTCACATGATCTTCAGAAATCATTCTAATATGCTGATTTATTATCAGTATTTTTTGGGGATCCTGTGATACCTTTTTCAGCATTCTTTGATGAATAAAAAGTTTTTAAAAAAAAAGAGCAGCATTTATTGAAAATAGAAATCTTTTGTAACATTATACACTACTGTTCAAAAGTTTGGAGTCAGTATTATATTTATATTTTTTAAGAAATTAATGCTTTTATTCAGCAAGGATGTGTTAAATTGATCAAAAGTGATTATAAAGACTTAGATATTGTTAGAAAAGATTAATATTTTAAATAACGATGTTCTTTTTAACTTAACAAAAAAGCAAAAGCAAATGTCTATTTTAAATAAACGCTGTTCTTTTTCGCTTTTATTCATTAAAGAATCCTGAAATAAAGTTCACAGCTTCCAAAAATATATTAAGCAGCAAAACAGTTTCCAACATTGATAATAAATCAGCATATTATACTGATTTCTGAAGATCATGTGACACTGAAGACTGGAGGAATGATGCTGAAAATACAGCTGCGCATCACAGAAATAAATTACAGTTTAACACATACTCACACAGAAAACAGCTATTTAATTTGCAATAATATTTCACAATATTACAATATTTTTTTTGCATTTTTGGTTAAATAAATGCAGCCTTCATGAGCAGAAGAGACTTCTTTAAAACACATTACAAATCTTACTGATCCCAAACTTGAACCGCAGAAAAGTGCTCTATAGTTGCTGTATTATTATTATTATAATAATTAACATAATTACTATTATAGCATGTGTTTTTGGCTGTAGGAACAGTGATAATATCACATGATAATACCATGGTATTCTGATATATATATGCATGTAATTATATTCATAAACCTCTGCATCATATCAGAACACAGTGGAGTGCATGTCAGAAAGCAGCACTGTACCTTTAATTAGTCATAAATCTGATTCATAATCCATATGAACTAAAAAGTCGTTCATATTTTTCAGTTTTTAGCATGCTTTACCTCCCCCTTTTCCAGCCAGTCTGGACTGTATTTGAGTTTCCCCTTCGGAGAGCTTTTCAGAGCTTCTAATGTTTCCCATCGTAGATTTTCTGAGGGCATTAAAGCGTTTTTACCCCACGCCGATATACTTGTTGTTGTTGAAACTAACTGCAGACGCCGGATTAGATAAACAAACTTCCACTTCCGCCTCACCGTGACTACAAAATAAAAGTCTTGATGACAAAATAAATACGCGTATCGATAATTCTTATACTCTAATATATAATACAGACGCGTGCATAGAATGTGAACACGATTCAATTATAATTAAATATATATATATATGTGTAACTTAAGGCAAATATTATTTTATTTGACATTGTCAGTAGTTGGTAGTGGAGAGCAGAGCAGAGCGCGCAGCATGGCAGGGTCACACTCACACTGGAGGGTCAGTCTAAGATTTACATTACATCGATATTTTCCATTAAATGTTGATTAAGTAACTCCTTGCGGTTGCATTGCAAATATAGTGCGATATCACGTGGCCAGGCCTTGATATATGTTTGTGTACTCGGGATTGTCAACTGAAACGAACACTAACATAAATACTGTGTTATTATTACTTTGGTAAAACCATGGTATTTTTCATAAATGTTGTATATTTACAAAAAGGTAACGTACTGAGGTAATACTATGGTACAGTGATAGGACCTTTTGTAAGTGTAATCTTTCAGTGCTACAGTATACATCAAAATATCAGATCATACAAGTTTGTTTCTTCATCAGGTTTGGAGAAATGGATGCTGTGCAGTGAATGGGTGCCGTCAGAATGAGAGTCCAGACAGCTGATAAAAACATCACAATAATCCACAGCACTCCACTCCATCAGATAACATCTTGTGAAGCCAAAAGCGGTGTGTTTTGTAACTTTAAACCATTGCTTCTGGCCAAAATACGCGTCTGTAATCCATAATAACGCTTCCTTCAGTGAAAAAGTCCATCTCCTGTTGTCCTCTCACATCAAAATCCAGCCACATATTTGTTTCATATCTGTTTTGGCTTGTAAACGGTGCTTGATCTGTGCAGATTTCTCTCCTCATTCAGACCAGATTACTTTTTCACTGAAACTTCACGTTATTATGGATAGAGGACTTGTATTTTTGCCGGACGCAATGGTTTAAAGTTACAAAACATCTTAATGATGGATTTATTTCTTACAAAAACACAGCTTTTGGCTTCTCAAGACGTTAACTGATGGACTGGAGTGGTGTGGATTACTTGTCCTCTCACATCAAAATCCAGCCACATATTTGTTTCATATCTGTTTTGGCTTGTAAACGGTGCTTGATCTGTGCAGATTTCTCTCCTCATTCAGACCAGATTACTTTTTCACTGAAACTTCACGTTATTATGGATAGAGGACTTGTATTTTTGCCGGACGCAATGGTTTAAAGTTACAAAACATCTTAATGATGGATTTATTTCTTACAAAAACACAGCTTTTGGCTTCTCAAGACGTTAACTGATGGACTGGAGTGGTGTGGATTACTTGTGATGTTTTTATCAGCTCTCATTCTGACGGCACCCATTCACTGACACTGATGCAGTGCTACATTTCCCATGAACAAACAAACTCATCTACATCTTGCATGGCTTGAACGGGAGCAATTTTTGGATGAACTGTTCCATTAAAGGATATATTTTTCATTTTGTCCACAGCCACCACGTTCATGTGACGTCTACTGGTGTGAATTCAAGCACTGCAAGAGTTTATTTAACAGATTCCATGAATACTACTCCTATGGCAGAGCACCGGACTGCCAGCAGTGGAAAGAAGACTTTTACACCTGCAAAGAGTGGGAGAAAAACCACAGCACACAGGCCAAGGTGAGCCTAGACCAATGTAGGACCGTATGTCACTTCTAGGTTTAGGTTACTTTCTTTCCTTCTACTCATCCTCCATCCCATATGCACCATTAGGAATCCCTCCAGGAGAGCGAGAGGAAGCGGGACGCTGAGCAGGGGAAGTTCACTCCGGTCTGGGAGCTTCGGCAGACGCCTCCGGCTGATTGGCACCTGCCTCTCAACCAGGGCAAACCACAGGACTCATAAAGTCGTAAAGGACTATTTATGACGCAAGAAAGTACTCGAGTTGCATGAACTTCTCACACTACCTCTCCTGGACTGATGCACTTCTGTTCTGTTGCAGATCTGATTTGCTCAGTGCAAAAAGCAGCTTAAAAAGTCTTGGATCAAGTTAGTGCAGAACCTAAATATGGAATTAATAAAGTCAACGTTGAAGTGTAAGCATTTCATGAGAAAGTCAATATAGCACACAAAGGGATATTATCCTACTTCTGTTTATTTTCCATTTAAAATATATCGCAAAGCCACTTTTGATGCTATTCGAAAGGTGTTTTAATTCCATACACGCATTTATTTATTTATTTAGTCATTTAGCAGACGCTTTTATCCAAAGAGACTTACAAATGAGGACAATAAAAGCAGTCAAAACTAACAAAAGAGCAATAATATATAAGTGCAAATGACAAGTCTCGGTTAGCCTAACGCAGTACACGTAGCAAGGTGTATATATATATATATATATATATATATATAATACATATACATATATACACATACACACATACATACAAACATGGTTATGAATGGAAACATGCAATTTTACAAGAGTTTGGCTTTTATTGTTTCACTAGAGACCTTATTTATTGTGCTACAGAAATCAGAAGTGATAGTAAATAGATAATCATGCATTTATTTGTAATTATGCGTCTGTATTCCGTGACACTGACCACCTAAAAGTCATTGAAATCACCGGCCTGAAGCTAGAAACCATAAGAAAGGTATAAATAAGGAAACAAATGATTTAAAGACCACACCAAGAACTGCAAAACAAAATATATATTTTTTGTATTTCAGATACACAACCTCTCTCTCGAGTTGTGTTGACAAATATTCATTTGCAACATGATTTAATGAAACCGATGACGAACAACGATTCGCAACACAGTAATAGATTCAATTGGCTTCATTCTTCTCACAGTGCATTTCTCTGATGTTTTTGACAGCTGCTCTTCATCTTCATCATCAGACCAGAAAACACTTTTAATCCATTCTCAGGCTCACCTCACTGTGTGTATACTCGTGTAATGTTGTTGTATTTGCCCTCTGGAGCCTCATAGTTTGTAATGGGAGGCGTGTAACTGGGCCCCTCGCGCTGGAAAGGGAACAAGTCCATATCTGGGCTAACCGCTGCTTTATAAAGCTCTAGCTTCAGCTCGTCCAGCGCTTGTCTCTGGGCCTCCAGAGCCTCCTCGATGGTGTCCATCTCCGTCTGGTGCTGGCTGTACTTGTATCTGGACCATTCCTTCAGCAGAAGGGCTCTGCGCTCGCTCTCCTCAAAAGAGAGTTTAGGAGCGTCACGGATCCTGGAGAGTACATTAGAGTCAATTTAGTTCGAATAACCTAATCGCAATAGAAAGAGGTTCCGGCCTTGTTTATTTTTTCCCCCTTCTTTGTACCATGTAAAACATTTTCTTAAAATCAATAATTAAAGTTAACAATACAAGCAGTTTGTTCAATATTTTTGGTGTGTTGTACACTACTAGACAAAGTTTGGAATAATTTTGAATGTTTTAGAAAGAAGTTTCTTCTGCTCACCAAGGCTGCATTAATTTGCACAAAAATACAGTAAAAATGTGAAATATTATTAGAATTTAAAAGGACTATTTTCTATTGTAATATACTTTAAACTGTAATGTATTTCTGTGATGCGCAGCTGTATTTTCAGCATCATTACTCCAGTCTTCAGTGTCACATGATCTTCAGAAATCATTCTAATATGCTGATTTGCTGCATTTAATAGTAAAGGTATTAGTAATTATTACTATTAATGTTGAAAATGTTTTTGCTGCATAACATTTTTCATGATACTTTGATGGGGTTTTGTCCCATTTTTTTACACTATTACTTCTACAACTGTTTTCAACATTGACAATAATCAGAAATGTTTCTCGAGCAGCAGATCAGCATATTATACTGATTTCTGAAGATCATGTGACACTGAAGACTGGAGTAATGATGCTGAAAATACAGCTGCACATCACAGAAATAAATTATATTTTACTATATAATCAAACAGTTAATAGTCCTTTCAAATTCTAATAATATTTCAAATTTTTACTGTATTTTTCTGCTAATTAATGCAGCCTTGGTGAGCAGAAGAAACTTCTTTCAAAAACATTAAAAAAATTATTCAAAATTTTGTCAAATAGTTAATAATAATTATGTTTTTCTGCATTTTTGATCAAATAAATGCAGTCTTGGTGAGCAGAACAGATGATTCCAAACACAATTCCCAGTCCAAACGTGCATGTAGAAAACAGTAAAGAATAAATGACGTGTGTCCAGACTTTTAATTAGTGGTTTAGTTAAGGATGTATCGTTTTACCTGGTCTCGTCAAAGCACTTAGCTGGTGTAATAAAGTCTTCGATGGGAATCAGTTCTGGTGGAACTTTCTCCAGCCTTTTGAGCTTCTTCTTCAGATGTTCTTTCATCATTATCTCTCGCCGCGGGTCCACCACTTTGATGGGGTTTTCTCCCATTTTTTTACACTATTACTTCTACAACTGTTTTCAACATTGATAATAATCAGAAATGTTTCTCGAGCAGCAGATCAGCATATTATACTGATTTCTGAAGATCATGTGACACTGAAGACTGGAGTAATGATGCTGAAAATACAGCTGCACATCACAGAAATAAATTATATTTTACTATATAATCAAACAGTTAATAGTCCTTTCAAATTCTAATAATATTTCAAATTTTTACTGTATTTTTCTGCTAATTAATGCAGCCTTGGTGAGCAGAAGAAACTTCTTTCAAAAACATTAAAAAAATTATTCAAAATTTTGTCAAATAGTTAATAATAATTATGTTTTTCTGCATTTTTGATCAAATAAATGCAGTCTTGGTGAGCAGAACAGATGATTCCAAACACAATTCCCAGTCCAAACGTGCATGTAGAAAACAGTAAAGAATAAATGACGTGTGTCCAGACTTTTAATTAGTGGTTTAGTTAAGGATGTATCGTTTTACCTGGTCTCGTCAAAGCACTTAGCTGGTGTAATAAAGTCTTCGATGGGAATCAGTTCTGGTGGAACTTTCTCCAGCCTTTTGAGCTTCTTCTTCAGATGTTCTTTCATCATTATCTCTCGCCGCGGGTCCACCTTCTTCTTCTTCTTGGGTTCTGCTCTGTGGAGTACAAGCAGCATTTATTAATGCATTTATTACAGTGAAACACCTTTACAAAAATATATTTAAAAATATTTTTAAACTCTCTCTCTCTCTTTAGAGTTTATACAGGTGCATCTCAATAAATTAGAATGTCGTGGAAAAGTTCATTTATTTCAGTAATTCAACTCAAATTGTGAAACTTGTGTATTAAATAAATTCAATGCACACAGACTGAAGTAGTTTAAGTCTTTGGTTCTTTTAATTGTGATGATTTTGGCTCACATTTAACAAAAACCCACCAATTCACTATCTCAACAAATTAGAATACTTCATAAGACCAATAAAAAAAACATTTTTAGTGAATTCTTGTGTAGCCTAGTGAACCAAACTGAGAGGCCATTTTGAAGGCTCAGGAAACCTTTGCAGGTGTTTTGAGTTGATTAGCTGATTGGCATGTCACCATATTCTAATTTGTTGAGGTAGTGAATTGGTGGGTTTTTGTTAAATGTGAGCCAAAATCATCACAATTAAAAGAACCAAAGACTTAAACTACTTCAGTCTGTGTGCATTGAATTTATTTAATACACGAGTTTCATAATTTGAGTTGAATTACTGAAATAAATTAACTTTTCCATGACATTCTAATTTATTGAGATGCACCTGTATATATGTGTGTATATATATAAACAAAAATATATATCTTGCAAAATATGGTATGGTAAAATACATAATTGTGATTTACATAAGAGTATAGTTTGTATCTGCACTGACCTTAATGGCATTGAGGTTTTCAGGTAAAGCACTGATGTGAACCAGTGACTGTGTCTGACAGTAAGCACAATGCTACTTTACAAGAGTAATTAATCATCATAATCATCATCATAATGACCTCTGTGAGAGATATACTGATAAACACATGCACATGGATATCTAAAGTCAAATACGTACCATGAAGCTTGACTTGATATAATCCGGCTTGCAGTACGACACACAATCCCCTCCATAACTTACAGCATTATCGACTTTACAAACATCAATGCTGAGAAATTAAAAGTGTTTAACACAGGTTTACAAGTGTGTTTTTTTACACACCTTCCGGTGCCCAACGTGGATCTGCAGGTCACTCACGTCCGCATTAATACATTTTCATCTTTGATTGATATCAAGTATAATTAAATATCATACTTATCACATATATATTTAAAAATGTAAGTTTACATGACAAGTGAGATGTTACTTTGCATAATGTAATATTTGAGAGGTTTGTCGAATGTTGTGAAGTGTCTCTCCTCCCTGTTGAAAAAAACAGCATATGCTGGTTAGGTATGTTTTGATGCTGGTTTAAGCTGGTCCTATGCTGGTTTATGCTGGTCGTGTGCTGGCAAAGGACCAGCATAAACCAGCAAAGGACCAGCATAAACCAGCAAAGGACCAGCTTAAACCAGCAAAGGACCAGCATAAACCAGCAAAGGACCAGCATAAACCAGCAAAGGACCAGCTTAAACCAGCAAAGGACCAGCATAAACCAGCAAAGGACCAGCATAAACCAGCAAATGACCAGCTTAAACCAGCAAAGGACCAGCTTAAACCAGCAAAGGACCAGCATAAACCAGCATCCCAGCGTCAAAACATACCTAACCAGCATATGCTGTTTTTTCAACAGGGCTGAGAGGTAAATAAATCAACTCTACTTTGAAATTAGGCACTATATTTAAAACTGCTCAAATTATTTGTTTATTTAATGTGGTTTTGCGCTTGTTTTCTGCTCTGCACTTGAACCTCAATGTCACTTTTATTATTAATATACTTTCATTCTGTTTCTTATTTGAATTTATCTGCTCGTTTTATTTTGCCTACCTGTAAAAACAGCTCTGAAGTATTCGTAGTTGCACAGTTAATTAACAGATTATTGAAATTTACTGAGCTACCCTTCCGAAAAAGAAGTTTATTCAAGTGTGCTATTAGTATACTTCTTTTAAACAAAAACATAGGAAAGTATACTTTTAGTCTACTTTTTATGTACTTCTCAGAAATATATTTAAAATGACATTTAAGTATACTTGACTTATACTTAGAAAAAGTCTAAATATATTGAGCTATACTTGTGCTCCGAGAATCTGTGTTTTCATTGTTATACTGTACGGGGCGCTAGTACACATCTTCTGTACAGAATTTCCAAAACACACAAGTGAAGAAGAAACCGAAACAACAGATGCGTCCACATGTATTCCAACACGATCATCAGACATAAAACAGCATCAAAACTGTGTAACGTTATGGAATAAAATGTCGACCAATGAAGAGGTAATAATGACTTTCAAGCTTTGGGGTGTTGATCGACTTTATCTACTACTATGAATCCAGTTCATAGTCTTTTTTCAGCTTTTTGTTCAAAATGTTGTTTATTTCTTTTTTTTATTATTATTTATGAAACTTATCCACATTCAAGTGTTTAAAAAAAGAATGCATGAAGCTAGAATAAAATGTTTTTGTTTACAAGCAGATACCCTGTTCTTTTGATGTTTTGTATGTTCAGATATTCAGATAACAAAAGATATACAAATTCATACTTAAATAGGGACATAGTAGTATACTTCAAGTATGATGTAAAGTTCACTTAAAGAAAACGTACGAGTATACTTGCTGTATAAAACTAGTAGTTTACTGAGACTATACTTCAAAGTGTACTAAAAATGCTACTTTAATGCTAAAAGTATTTAATTAGTAAACTATCAGTATTCATATAAGTTCACTTTTAGTATAGTTGCAGTACAAGCTACAAATATTGTTGTAAACTAGTTGTGTACTCAAAGTTTACTACTGTTATACTTAAAAGTATACTTTTATATACTAGAAAGTGGGCCAATTTAGTCCCAAGGAGTATTGAAATAGTACACTTACAAGTATACTACTAGTACACTGATATTTGTATACTTACTACATAAATCACGGAGCATAAGAAGCGAATATATTTAATATATTTTATTCTATGTCCTTTGTAGAGGACGCCAGGATTAAGTTATTAAATAAATAAATAAATGAAAAAATAAAAGGCATGTATAGGCAAAAACAATGATTTATTTTTTCATTCACCAATCAGTTTTTAGGTTTCAGGCTAAACTTTGTACGAAGATGATTCTCAACTACGTATGTTATGAAAGATATAACAAAATGATACTACTGTACTTTATAGAATATGTGTGCAAAATGTAAAAAAGATTCGATACAATGTATCTATACGTTGCATCTAATTTGCATATTAATGTGTTCTTGGGGGAAAACAGAATGAAAAAAGAAGTTTAATAATGGGAGCAATGACCTGGGAACATTTTCATAAGATTATCTCATATTTCATAGGAATATTGATCTATAACTTCTCGTTGTGTTTCCACAAAATGCCTGATTAACAGCCGTTTGTCCTGGTGTCCTCTACAGAAGACATGTATGAAAATTATGCCCTGTTTCATAACAAAGAGTCAGATTTGGATTTGAAACCCCGTAACATTTTTCTGAGATGTTTATTTACGACAAACAATTTGAAAATCAGCCAGATTTAAATGATCATGACAAAACATTATCATACTTCCCTAAGAGTGCTAAATCTGATCATTCAGTCAATATCAGTCATATTTAGAGAACAAGGAGAGGGAGTTTATGATCAAACCTCCAAACATTTAATATCTCTAAAAAGCTGTGCTCTGAACAGAAACTGTGGCGTGTAGCGTCTCAAGAGAAATCCACTCAAATATAATGTCCTCTACAGAAGTCTATAGAACCTGTGTATGTTGGTTATAATGCAATAATGTCTATATTTTGTGTAATAAAGTGTTGCTTTCCTATTGGTTAACTGCAGGAAGGAAGCTAACCAGGGCTGCGTTCAGCCCGGACAAAACGGGGCAAAACGTGTTTTAAACGAAAACGGTGGTGCGTTGAACACTGTTCTGATGACTCAAGAGAAAGAGAACATCCCAATCAAATGAAGGGGTTTGTGGAAACTGTGGTTCCTAATTATTGTGATCCAACATTTGCCTCACATTTCAGGATGAAAAGACAAACATTTCAAGTGAAGGATAATCCACTTCTTACCTCCGAGACTGTGTTATGATCTATATGACCTTATTATTTCAGCTATTTTTCCTTTAATGTAAATACAAATGTGCAAACAATATACGTGCTCTTGTGAATTTATTCGGATGTTAATTACATTGTGCGAACTGTCTCTTTAGTACCGCGTGGTTTACATACATGTTGCTGCTGATTGGGCTGACATGTTTGACACACCCACCAAACAAGAGAAAACACATCTCAAACCCCGTTGCACACCATTTCCAGGAAACATGTCGTTCAAACCGGAAACCGTAGCAAAACGGTGCACACCGGTTTGAGCTTGAACTTGCCCCAGCTGTCTCTTCTGTGTGTTTGTGTTGGTGTGTTCATCGTCTCGGCTAAGAGGACGCCGTTCGGGACGTATGGAGGGGTCCTGAAAGACCACAGCGCTACGGATCTGGCTGAACATGCCTCTAAAGCTGCTCTGGCTGCGGGGAACGTGGCTCCTGAGCTGGTCAACAGTGTCGTCGTGGGAAACGTCATGCAGGTGAGAGACTAACGACTGGAGACACACACATTATAGGAGTCCTGACCAGTACAAATAGCTGATAATTATTTATTTATTTATTTAGAGGGTTTAGGTGATAATCGTTATGATATCTCTTTCAGTAACAATAATGATGATAATAATAATAAAAACAATAAAAATGTCAATACATGCACAAAATGCGGCATCGTTTCAAATTTGTGTTATATATGTATATACAGGTATATGCAGTTTTTTAATATTATAATATATATTTCAATTTTTTTTATCTAAGTTATACAAATAAATACAAGTACTGCAGTACAGTCGAGCATCAAAATATAAAAACATTTTCAGAAGAAAAAGATGGATGACTGCTTGATGCATTGAAACATGTCATGCAAAAATACCTTTTTCACTATTGATCTATTCAGATTTATTATTAATCTAGACTTTTAGTATCATTGAGATACTATTATAGGTTTAATTCATATTTTTGTATTTTAATTTTAAAGAAATTTTGTTGTGTTTTTATCATTTTAAGTCTTTTTTTATGTATTTCTATATTATTCTCATTAATTATTATTTCAGTTTAAGCTACTTTAGTACGTCAAGTTGAACTAAAATGAGAAAGGATGCCTTCTGTAATTTTATTTGAGTTAAAGTGACCCTATTATGGGTTATGAAAGGTTCATATTTTGGTTTTGGGAGTCCCCAACAACAGGTGGACATGCATGCAAGGTCAAAAAATACTTTCGTTGTCTTATAATATGTATTTATTTTTACTGTACTTGCTCAACGACTCCCAAACGATTCGTTTAACGCAGGGGTGCCCAAACTCAGTCCTGGAGGGCCGGTGTCCTGCAGAGTTTAGCTGAGATCTATCTATCTATTTATATATGTATCTATCAACTCTGTATATATAGAATGCATAAACATTACAAAACTGCATGCATTGACAGTGGCTAGCTAACTACTCGAGATCTATCTATCTATTTATGTATATATCTATCAACTCTGTATATATAGAATGCATAAACATTACAAAACTGCATGCATTGACAGTGGCTAGCTAACTACTCTACTGTATGAATGCAATCTGGACTTTCCGTTTCTAAAGCTGATTTATTGCTTTACTTTATTCTCTACAACAAACAAATTTGCTTCTATTTGCCAAAAGACACAATAAACTATTTCCATTCCTCGCCCGATAAGCGGCGCTCGTGACTCCATCGCGCGGCCGGAGAAGCGCCTGCGCCTTTAAGACGGAAACACGACGGCGGACGAACCCCGAGCGTCACACGTCACGACTATATATACGTCAAATGCCCGGATGTCGGTCTTTTTTTTCTAGCTGAAGGTAATTGTGGCTTTCGTGTCTGTTTCCCCCCAAATACAATCTGCGTTAATCCGATTCATCTGCTCTTAAATCTCACTCGGGATCATATATGAGTGTTTTAACATGCCTATAGCACTAGTAACCGCGAATAGTTGTGGATGTAGTGTGTTGTAAAGTAGATTATGAGTGTTCGGCGCGCGCTGAGGCCTGACTCCGGGTCTGTGTGTTTATATTCGCGTTAAAGAGCGTAAAGCCGCACGTGACGGATTATCCTGTGAATATAGTGTGGAATAGGTTATATAATGATGTTTGGCAGTCTATATAGGTATCGTCACTGCAGGGTCACGGGTCTCGCCTCAAACCTGAGGGTTTCTAACGCTCGGGCTTGATGTTTCAGGTTGAGAAGAAAATCAAGGAAAGGGCTCCCAGCAAAGTCGTCAAAACTGTCGGTGGAGACAAAAATGGAGGCACCCGTGTGGTCAAACTGCGCAAGCTGGTGAGTGTTTATTACAAATCACTGAGATCTTGTTTGGGGACCAGAAGTGTATAATCTTAAACATGTACATCTTTTGCATTTGTGTCCATTTTGACCAAACTTTACACGAGTTTATGCAGACTTGCTTCTGTGATCTATGAGATAAATTAGTGTTAAAAAGACTTGTGGAATTTATGTAGCCTTATGTATTCTTGACCATATCTTGCACACTTTTGGGGCTAAGTTTTGTCCATGAACATGCATGTCTATTGATGAACCATGGCAGAATGAAAAAATAATGAGTAATATTTATGATGTTTTGTTAGAAATTGAATATGTAGGTAATCTTTTTTGTGTGCAGTCATGAGTCACGTTATAAGTAAAAAGTAATAGGTAAAAATGTTAAGAAATTGAAAAATAAGGAATTTAAATCTATTGATTTCAAAGGAGTTGATATTGGTAATGCTCAGATTATTTGTAATAAATTTCATGTAATTGGTCAATTTCTCTTCAATATTGAAAATATAAGGCAATGTGATGCAAGACACATTGGGGGGGAAAAAAGAGCAATGAGTAATTAAAAAAAAATGAATCCATCATTGATGTCAAAATAGTTGTTATCAGATTATATAGTAAAAATGCTGGTCAAATAAAATTTCGAATGAATATTGAAAAAATGTGATGCAAGAAGGTATAAATAATTAAGGAATTTAACTGAATTCAAAGGAGCTGATACTGGTAACTCTTAGATTATATTTTCTTAAGTTTAATGATTAAAATAAAATGAATTTTGAGAATTTTTTTTTCTTGCATCAGTGGTTTTTCTCATGTCAAAGTGGGTAGATGTTAGTAATATGTGACCCTGGACCACAAAACCAGTCTTAAGTGTCAATTTGTGTATTGTATTGTTTATGATAAGACAATATTTGGCCGAGATACAACTATTTGAGAATCTGAGGGTGCAAAAAAATCTGAATATGGAGAAAATGACCTTTAAAGTTGTCCAAATGAAGTTCTTAGCAATGCATATTACTAATCAAAAATTACGTTTTGATATATTTACGGTAGAACATTTACAAAATATCTTCATGGAACATGATCTTTACTTAATATCCTAATGATTTTTGGCATAAGAGAAAAATCTATAATTTTGACCTATACAATGTATTGTTGGCTATTGCTACAAATATGACTGGTTTTGTGCTCCAGGGTCACATATAGTAAACTTTTTGTGCATTAACTCATTGAAGTTATCAGATAATGTTACAAATATTAAGATATGACTGATTTATAAGCTTAATTCAAAAAAGAATATGCAGATTTGAAGCGTTTGGCTGATTTCACTCCACATTGTTGTGTTTCCCGCATTCATGTTGACGCGTCTGTTTGGTGTCCAGCCCCGGTATTACCCCACAGAGGACGTGTCCCGTAAGCTGCGGAGTCACGGCGTCAAGCCCTTCAGTCAGCACCGCAGGAAACTGCGCAAGTCCATCAGCCCCGGGACGGTCCTGATCCTGCTGACCGGACGCCACCGCGGGAAGGTACACGCACATTCTAGGGCTGGGAAAATAAATCGATGCATCGCGAATCGAGAAATGATTCCGCATCGATTCTGGGATTTTCTGAATGCATCGTGATTCTTTCTCGAGTCGATTCTGAGTTTAGTTTTGAACAGCAGATGGCGCTGCATACGTTAGAAACAGCCGTACTCTGCTTGCTTCCAAATCCTTACACACACTTGAACATAATCATTCATAAAATTCAAAAAGGTTGAAGCGAATTACAAGGGAGTTCGCAGTGGGCTGTGTTTACATTAATCTCGCTTCATAAAAGCGCTCTTTAGCACTCTTCTTCATGAGCATTTGAGTGTGTGGATAAAAACTAGGTTAGAGCGCCATCTGCTGTTAAAATCTAAGCTCAGAATCTGTTCCAGAGGAATCGCGATGCATTCGGAAAATCTCAGAATCGATCCACGAATCGATTTATCGTCCCAACCCTAGCACATTCCCCATCTATCCATCTTTCTGGAATTCCAGCATACTGTGGTTTTCAAATCACGGCATTCAGTAGCCGAACGAAGGAGAATGAACTCCTACATGTGAAGCACAGATGCACTCCTCCCACACAAACACTCACGTTAACCGCTCATCTGAGCTCAGTTGGGCTAAGCTGCACTTGATATTTGAATTGCAAAAGAGGTTCATGTGAGGCCTGGAGCTGTTAACGTTCAATCTGTTTCCTTCTGCAGCGCGTGGTCTTCCTCAAGCAGCTGGGCACCGGTCTTCTCCTCGTCACCGGTACGTGATCGCCGTCTGATGCTGAAGCGACAGGGTTTTTTTTTGCGGTGAATAACTGATCTTGTCTCCGTTTTAGGTCCTCTGGCTCTGAACCGCGTGCCTCTGCGGAGAGCTCACCAGAAGTTCTGCATCGCCACATCCACCAAGGTGGACATCTCTGGCATGAAGGTCCCCAAAACACTGACCGACACCTACTTCAAGAAGAAGAAGCTGAGGAGACCCAAGCACCAGGAGGGAGAGATCTTTGACACAGAGAAGGAGGTAAAACGGGCTTTCAAGCGTTAAATCAGTTTCAGGTCATTGGATGCTTATGCAGGACTCTGTTGGAGAATTAAGAGCCTGAGCTTTTCTAATCTTGTGCGTGTGTTTTGTGGTTTTTGCAGAAGTACCAGTTGACGGAGCAGCGTAAGGAGGACCAGAAAGCAGTGGATTCTCAGTTGCTTCCTCTGATCAAGAAGGTTCCTCTGCTCAAGGGATACCTGCGCTCCACGTTCTGCTTGTCTAATGGAGTCTATCCACACAAACTGGTTTTCTAAAATGCTAATAAAACCTGTGGCAACCCAGATCACTTTCTGTGCCTCTTTGTGTCAGAAGGACTGACTGTCAGTGTGTAGAACAGAGTAATAAAGGATTTAATCTTGCATATGCATTAATTTGTTTAGAAATTAATCTATAAATAGACTAAATTACAAATATTTTTTTTTTTTAACTTTATAGCCTATTAAAATATCAAAAGTAATTGGATCAATAAATGGTTCAAAATGTTGAAACAAACATGCAATAAGATCATTTTAAAGTATAGTGGAGTTTCAAAACGTATTTAAGTGCATCTAAACGGTCAGTTCTGTTCATTAATTGTGCATGAGTGAAATTGTATTAGTTTCCCAGAGATTTCTCATACCAGATAATCGTTCTGCGTTTAGTTGGTTTGTGGAAAAGCAGCTTGAAATGTCTCTTTTGAAGATTTCTTAAAAGATCTGTATGTGATTGTAGTTTTCTAAAAATAGCTTGGCAAGCGTCTCATTGCAGTCGGCTTAAATAGTCAATTGTTTGCATTTCTAAATCAGTCTGCTTTAGCTTTTCATCTTTGGTGGGCTTTTTTTTTTTTTTTTTTTTAATGAGTGCAGTGTTTACACCTCTATTCTGTGCAGGTGTGAGCATGCTTATTATAGATGGTATAATGACATGACTCTACAAGTCCATTTTGAATGTTTAAGATGCTGCTAATGCTTCTAGCACCCGTTTCCCTTTAATACTATGCCTAGCTTGTATTATTCTTGTTCATGTTCAGTAAGATGCATGACTTGAATCAAACGTGACTTTAAAGTTTGTAAACTGACTTAAGACTTGAGCAAATCCACAGCAAGTTGTAAAGACACAAAGCTGAGGAACATAATCAAGGATCAATATTAAAATAATCTATTAGCATTTTAATGCATTATTAGATTTTTTTGGCATTTTAATTAGATTATTGTAATTAAACTAATATTTGTTTAACCATACTCGCAGTAATTGCGTTTTTATTAAAGATAATTATATTTATTATGAATAAAAATAATATAAAATTTTTAAAGTTAAATTATTTTATGTACCAACATTTGAAATTCACACACACACATGTATCATATATTTTTCTTTTCCCTCCTTCAATACCGTTTCTGTTTCCTAGTTTTAAAAACATTGAGAATTGTGATGGTTTGGAAGTCAAAAAGTCTCGAGAAGCACTGATTTCACATCAGTTCAGTCCGACACCGTCACACATCCTGAAGACAAGAAACTCCAGGCGAACAGCCAAACCATTTTGCTTTAATTAAAAAACCGCAGATGACATAAAACGCTCAAACCGTGTATAGAAAACAAAAATAAATACAAGTGTTTCTTTATGGCATTTCCCGCTCACACTGGCTTTTTCTAAACAATCAGAACAAAAGGAGAAGCAGCCGAGAGAAAGAAGGCAGGTCCAGAGCAGGAATGGTTCGCCTCGTCAGTACAGTCAGTTCGTAATGGTCTGTTGAAATGAATGGGTGCCGTCGCTCAGCCCGATTTGAAGAGCAGGATGGCCACCTGACCCAGGTAGAAGTAGATGAAATGTTTGGTCTCGTGAGTCACGTAGCTGCCGAAGTTCCTGCCCACGATGCAGTGCCAGGTGGGGTTGTACTTTTTGTCGAACTCCTGCAAGAAAGCAACACGTTTAACGGTTCATATGAAATGCCGTTCATATTTGAGCGTGACGTTTATGATCTTTTTATATCTTTTTCAGCGGCATTGGTTGTGGAAGTATTCATTTTTTCCCATCGGGATTTTAAAAAACGTTATAAACTTTAAGTTGAAGCAAAAAAGTACTTGAAAATGTAACAAAAAGACAAAGATACAAGACTGAATTTAATTCCCCTTTAATGAGGGACTGAACTCCATTCCCACGGAGCATTGTGACTTACATAATTTAATAAAAGAATGATAAAACTATTGATTTACAGTTGTTGATGACAAAAATAAGTTGAAATAATGTCAACTGATGGCTTCAATAAAAGCAGTTACTATCAATTAACTATTTTAGAGGTTTTAAATACCATCGAATTGTGGACATAAATCAAATAGAAGATGATTAAAATGATTCAAATTAATATATTATTATTAATACAATCAATATTAATAAATTCAAACAATCTTAATTAAAATGCTAAAATAAAAAATACATAAAATTGATTTTGTATTGCTTTTAGCATTTTAATTAAGTCAATTTCAATGTATTATATATTTAACGATATTCTTATATATATATATATATATATAAATCAGGTTTTTAAATACATTTAAATAACCAAACTTAAAATGCTAATAAAAACAAACCATAAAATCAAATATTATTAATAAATTAAAACTAATTTTCAATAAATTAATGTACATTTTCTATCAATTAATTAAAATTTAAATAAAAACCTAATAAATTAATACAAATGAAATTATTTTACCATTTTAATTCAGTTAGATTATATTAATTAATATTTTTCATAATACATTCGTTTAATAATTTCAATCAATAATTCACAATTTGTTATAAATTAATCAAACGTAATTAAAATGCAAAGAAAACACAACATCTAATGTTATTAATAAATACAAATAAATATTTAATGAATACATTTATAGACTTTCATTCATATTCACTAAAATTAATAATTGTAAGTGTTTAATAAAAAATACAAAATTGATTTTGTATTTCTTTTAGCATTTTAATTAAGTCAATTTCAAGGTATTAATTAAATATTTAATGATATATATATATATATTTTTTATTATTAATTAAATAACCCAACTTAAAATGCTAACAAATACATAAAATCAAATATGATTAATAAATTAAAACTCATTTTCGATCAATTAATTCAAATGTAAATAAAAACCTAATAAATGAATAGAAATGAAATGTTTTTAGCATTTTAATTCAGTTAAGATTATATTAATTAATATTTTTCATAATACATTCATGCAACAATCTGTTATAAATTAATCAAACTTAATTAAAATGCAAAAAACAAACATAACATGTTATTAATAAATAAAAATAGATTTTTCAACGAATAAATTAATAGACTTTCATTCATATTCATTGAATAAAAAGTGTGTTTTGTGTTTTCAGTATATTGTAATTTAAGTTGGGTTATATGTTTAATGAATAAAATCCATATATAGTTTTAATAATTGATTTTTCATGTTTTTAGCATTTTAATTCAGTTAGATTATATTAATATTTTTCATAATACATTCATGCAACAATCTGTTATAAATTAATCAAACTTAATTAAAATGCAAAAAACAAACATAACATGTTATTAATAAATAAAAATAGATTTTTCAACGAATAAATTAATAGACTTTCATTCATATTCATTGAATAAAAAGTGTGTTTTGTGTTTTCAGTATATTGTAATTTAAGTTGGGTTATATGTTTAATGAATAAAATCCATATATAGTTTTAATAATTGATTTTTCAGCCCATAAAGTGTAGTTGACCTTCTTGATGTAGGCGGCGATGTCCTTCTCGATGTTGTACTTCTCGAGCGCCTGTGTTGCGCACTCCACAGAGTCCTGCTGCATCTCCTCAGACATGTCCGCATTCTTGATCACTGCCTTTCTGTCCGACATGCTGGATCTGGAAGGACAAGACATTTAATGCTGAACGAACGAGTTAAACAGGGCTCGATCTGAGCGGTGTCGCACCCTATCTAGTGCTCACCCTGCTCTCTGCAAACCCACAGTCCTCCAGCATCTGCTGAAGCTGCTCAGCGTTATATAATCTCAGCACATGAGATGCTCCACAGCGTTGTGTAACATCACGTGACATCTTCCAGCAGGCTACTGTTGCCATGGTGACCTGCGCTGAAGGCTGTCCTCAGCACCGCAGATTATTACAACAAACTTATGATACTTATTTGGAAATTGTGCTTATTTAACTTTTAATAAATTAGCTAATTAAACAAAACAGTCAAAAAAAAAAGTACTACCTCAAACTGTGCCTTTTAAGATGTTTGTTGTGATTAGTAAACGCTAAACGAATGGCGCCGTGGTTATTTTTAGAATTGTCTGCTTAATGTTTAATGACGGAATTATGCGTCTTTTTATCTATATTTTAATAAATCCTGTTATTAGTATTAATTTCAATGATATTTAAGACGGTTGCTGAAATATAGGAGCGCAAACGGTTACTCTGAGCGAAAAACACACACGTGATGTTTAGCTCTACACACTAATATGCATTAAACGGATGAAAGTAAAAGCTTTACCTTCTTTGTGTGTAGATTTCTTGACACGGAGAGAAAAACGACTCGCTTGCGGCGCTGTGTGCTTGACCGTGTGTAACTGCCGTTGGCTCCTCCCGCTCTCGACTTCCATTGGCTGTCGCTGCCATGCCCGGCTCTGCGATTGGTCGGCTCTGCAAGAGTCTCGCTGCAATGTAGCTCTGCATTTTATGTCAGACCGTCATGCCTTGCGCCGAAGACGCAAAAAACTGGAACTTATGAATCATAGACATAAATAAATTATATATAGACATATATTTTATAAATAAATATTTATACGTCTATGTTATGAATACATACAATAACAGGGAAATTAGACATGGTTGTATCTCCTGCAAAAAAAATAAATAAATAATAATAGTAACAAAAACAGAGAACTAATAATAAGGGTTTATCTACAAGAAAAGCACAAAAATAAGATTACAAACTATTTTTTTCTCTCTCTCTCTCTCTTTTAAAATTGTCATAATGCATCAAAAATGTGCTACTTTTTTTTTTAAGTCTAAGATTAATAAACAAGAGAATCAAATTCAGCAAGAGAAAGGCGAAAAGACAAAGGAGATTTAAACCATTTTTGCTTAATGAAGAATTGTGCATTCAATATAATATTCAACAGATAATAGCAAAAAGGGTTCAACAGATAATCAAAAAACAAATGGGCAGCTGTGTATATGACATATTTCAGATGCAGCCGAAATTACAACAGCAGTGGTTACATATACACATTTAATTGTTAGATCAAAGTTATTGCTAGGGACCATTTAGTATCACTGCTTACCGCAATTTAATATCGCTGGATATTGGTGGGGACATGTCTCTACCGTCCCTGCACTGTAAAGAAAATCCGTAAAATTTACAGTAAAAAAAACGATGGTAGCAACATTTCAGGTTTTACGGTTTTAACTTAAATTCACAGTTAAATACCGTAATTTCCTTAACTGATATAATGTTAATATACCAACCTATTGAAGTACTTCTTGTAATACACTGATAACCTCCAAATGCAGGAGGTGATGAGAAAGTCACATGATGAACCAAAGCCCATCACAAGCAGCTTCTAAATAATAATATATATAGAAGATGCACAGTTTCATTCACACAAACACTAAACACCATCATGATAACACACATGAAGCTGAAATAATGCAATAAACATTCATTTAACAACATTAGATGCAACACACAACCCTAATATACAAAACTGATAAGAAGAAACATAGTTATTTCAAGTAAACAACATCAAATTTGAAATGTAACGCAGGGAATTCTGGGAATGTCAATTTACGGTTATTCACTGTAAATTATACAGTATTTTCCACTTCCAAAAACGGTATGCTACCGTAAAATTACATGTAATGTCCAATACAGTTTTTCACTGTATATATGTAGATGAATTTACCGTTAACCATTTAACAGGATTTTACTGTAGCATTTTTAGAGTCTTTTACCGTTAAATTCACAGCCATTTTTGAAAGATACACTGTAAAAAAAAACAGCCAGAAACCTTGGAGTTGTGATTGATGATAAGCTGGATTTCTCAGACCACATTGCTAAAACTGCCCGGTACTGCAGATTTGCTTTATACAACATTAGGAAGATCAGGTCCTTTCTTTCGGAACATGCAACACAACTCCTTGTTCAAGCTCTTGTTCTGTCCAGGCTGGACTATTGCAATGCTCTCTTGGCAGGTCTTCCAGCCACTTCTATCAAACCTTTACAATTAATCCAGAACGCGGCAGCAAGATTAATTTTTAACGAGCCGAAAAGAATGCACGTCACACCTCTGTTTATCAATTTGCACTGGCTACAAGTAGCTGCTCGCATAAAGTTCAAGGCATTAATGTTTACCTACAAAACCACCACTGGCTCTGCACCCCTTTACCTAAATTCATTACTTCAGAGTTATGTGTCTCTAGAAGCTTGTGTTCTGCAAGTGAACGTCGCTTTATTGTTCATCTCAAAGAGGCACAAAATCACTTTCACTGACTTTTTCACTAACTGTTCCCTCCTGGAGGAATGACCTGCCCAACTCAATCCGAACAGCTGAGTCCTTAGCCATCTTCAAGAATCGGCTAAAAACACATCTCTTCCATCTTTATTTGACCCTCTAACTCTTAGCACTCTCAATTCTAATTCTATTCTTTATTTTAAAAAAGTGCCCCTTTTAAACCTGCACTCTGTTCATTTACTAACTGCTTGTATTCTTAAAAAAATAAATAACACTTGCTTCTCTAATCTTTTTGTATTCTATTTTTCTTTTTATTTATTATACAATTAACAAAACCAAAAAATACCTCTAACACTAGCTTGCGCTATTCTTTTTCTATTCTATCCGTTTTCTTTTTATTATATGATTTAAAAAAAAACCTTGCTACATGTACTGCATTAAACTGAGACTTGTTATAGCACTTGTGTATTATTGCTCTCTTGTTGATTTTGATTGCTTCCATTGTCCTCATTTGTAAGTCGCTTTGGATAAAGGGCTCATTCATTCATTCATTCATAAAAGCGTCTGCTAAATGACTAAACGTAAATGAGCCAGATCTGCATCTGCAGTGAAAACTACACTGAGAACCAGTTATTTGTGATGTGAGCACTATATTGATTCATTATTAGATAGATTATTCTGATCAATCTACTCTAAAGAAAAACTAAAGTCAATATATCATCACATAAGAACAATTCATAATTCAGATGTGCATTTATTTGGAAAAAAAAAATCCAGAAAATGAAACAGACCTGAACTGATTTGTTGGATTTTTAATGCAGAATCCAAATTTTCACACAAACTTCAAGAATCTTTTGTGTCATATTATGGTAGACTATTATATAAATAAAAATATCCCAATAACGTAATAATAGATTTTTAATAACACAACCACAGACAATCATCAGTCATATATTTCTTCAGTTTGCTTTCTTGCATACCAGTGTTGAGTACGTTTAAATAAATACATGTATGCTGCTATACTTACTGTATGAGAGATTGATGATCTTATAATGTAATATCTGTAGTCACAGTATTGTGATGCAATTTCTCTCTCTCACTTGGATTAAAACCAAATATTATGCATGACAATTATTAATAAAAAGCACCATCAACTACTATTATGTAGCTGCTTCCACAACTTTAAAATTTTAGACACACACACACACATCTCTCCCTAAATGTGTCTTCTACTATTAAAATACACTAATATGAGTTAAATGAGCAGCACACACACAGTTTGAGGCTGAGTTTTGTCTCGGTTTCACTCGCTGCGCTCCTTTGGTTCCCTGTATTTCCACTGGATGTAGTCAAACATGTCCTTCTCACTGTCCAACAGCAGAGGCTCTCCAGCCACACCTGCATCAAAGAGAGCGGTCATGATGAGACATCAGGTACTACAGCTGAAGTCAAGCTCCCAAGGAAGTAAATCAGACTTCTGGATGGACAGAAACTCAACGGCTGTGTCCGAAATCGCCCCCTATACCCTTAAATAGGGCACTATTTGAAGGAACAGCCATTTTTAGTGGTGTCCGAAACCATATAGTGGACGTTCTCGAGTGCACTCATTCAATCCCACAATGCACTGCAAAAACGAGTGTACAACTGGTGCACGCTCAACGGCTAGAGAATGCCCATAATGCACCGTGAGAGTCACGCACCGAATGAATTCCCTTCCGGTGCACCCAGTGTCCGAATTCACTACTCGTTTTCATTCACTCCTTCTAGTGAACTGAATTAGTGACCTAATGTAGGGAATAGTGAATGAGGCTATTGGGGGCGGACACAGCCAAAGTCTGCACTAGCTTTCAGCACTTTCTTCTATCCTGTGATGTATAAACGTGAGTCTCACCAGTGACGCCCAGTGGACGGATGGTGTATTCGTTGAGAGTAAAGCCCTTCTCCAGCGCGCGAGTCCTCATGTTCTTGTTGAATATGTCACTGCCGGTGAAGTACAGCACACCGCAGTAATACTGATCCTTCGGAATAAGCCTGCAGATCCAGAGAGAAAGACATGAGGAATATACTGGAAAAACCTCAAATATGATATTTGCCACAGGGACATACTATGCTAAAACTCGGACACTTTCATCTACAGATGGCAGGAATCATTGTAGATTCTAGATTTTAGCTTAGTTAAGTTAGGTTTCAGATTAGTCAATTGTATAATTTACATTTTGGTCTATTTAAAAATGTAATCTATTTTAAATTGTTGGTTTATTTAGTACTGCATTTCATTCAAAATAATTCAGTGTTTTTAATGACATATGCTTTTAAGAACCCATAATCTTCAAAAAACAATAAAATAATGTTCATGGTACATAACGTCAATTTTTTACATTCTACGAAGTCTTCAAATTAAACTGGACGCAAAATATTAATAAAACAATTGAGTCACATCAAAATGTCCCAAATAGTTTAGTCAAGAGGATTTTTTTATTTTAGCTAGTTGCCAAGGCAACATTTCTCATTTTTGTTTAGTTTAACTTTAAGAATTAAAATAAACGCCTACATAGACATTTAAAAAAAAAAAAAATCTAAAATGAATAATACATTTTTATTTATTTTTTTTTAACAAAAAAACAACATAATGACTGAAACCTTAACTAAAAATAAAACAGAAAATAAAACACAAAAATAAAAACTAATTATTTACAAATTATTTATCTAGAATATTAATAGTATATAAATTATACAAAACACTGGAAAAGATGCACAAATAATCAGTATGAACCTGATGTCAATACGGCGGGGAAAATACTCTTCTTCATCTTCCTCTTCTTTCTTCAGCCGACACACACCCTGAGGAAAAACATGCCTTATTTATTATTCATTTATTATTATTATTATTTAAAATGCAGACTAAGACAGACAGAGACCCACCATAAACTTAGTGTCTCCTTTAGAAAGCGTGTCAGTAATGAAGCCGATGGACTCCAGATGATCCACGACAGCATGAAGGAGTTTGGGCTGCAGGACAGAAATCACAGCAGGAGTTATGAGAGGACAAAAACCTGCATGCATTAAATCATTCAGTCTTTAAAACTGAACGTTCACCTGTTTCTCAGACTGAGAGGTGAAGTCCGGATGGGTCAGCAGTATATCAATATCACCACTCGACTCTGCTCCTGAGCATTAACAAATGCATTTATGACACATTTCGTTGATAACTGATGTTAAATACCTGGATCAGAACGATGGATAACCTCGTCTGTAGCTGCCGCAGATGGTGCCGACGTACTCGGGATTCCTTCAGTATCAGAGTCTGCAAACATCAGTTAAACACAGTGATACTTTATAAATCTGTAGAATTAATTCATTAAGATCACTGAGAGAAACTGCATTTCTGCACGAGGGATTCTCTTCTCAAATTCTTCAAAGTACCTTTAACAGATGAAGACAGGAGCATAAAAATAGACATTAAAAACGGATCAATAAAGAACAGAATGCATTCATTATAAACACATATAACTCACAAATCAAACATTTGTCCTCTAGGTTTTCAAGCTGGAGTCCAAGGAAAAGATTAGAGAAAAATGTAAAAATATATAAATACTTTCCACAGTCTTTATGCATTATAAAGCTGCCGTTTAAATTTTAGGATGGGGGTCCCTTGCATGAGGATTAGGGCTGTGCAATATATCAAAATTACTGAAATATCGCAAATGTACATATCGCAATGGCTTGCAATATTTGGGGCCATGAACAAAAGACAAGGAGAAAATCTCCATCCTGAGAGGAAAACCGTGTACTTAAATATGCCAACAAACAACTATTACTCGCATTTCCGGACATTAAAGGGGTCATATGATGCTTCTAAAAAGAACAGTATTTTGTGTATTTGGTGTAATGAAATGTGTTTATGCGGTTTAAGGTTAAAAAAACACATTATTTTCCACATACTGTACATTATTGTTTCTCCTCTATGCCCCGCCTTTCTGAAACACGTCGATTTTTACAAAGCTCATCGGTCTGAAAAGCGAGGTGTGCTGTGATTGGCCGGCTATCCAGTGCGTTGTGATTGGCCGAATACCTCAAGCGTGTGACGGAAATGTTACGCCCCTCACCATATTGTGATGCCGTGTCCGGCCGGAGCGACGAGACAAAAACATTAAAACCCATTATAAACAAGGCATTTGTTGCATCCAGTGGGGACATCATTACTGATTATAATGACTTACACTGTCTTTTTACGCGTTGTGTTGCATTGCATTGCATCGCATCGCGTAAACATAAAACCCTGTCTGCATTTGTGATCAGAGAAATGACAAACAACAAGTGCTACTCTACACTGCACAAAACTGGCATTTGAATCATCAGTGGCAAATGATAAATGAAAACGTACTTACGTGAGTCAGAACTGCCGGCATTTTAGTCTAACGTTACTCTCCCAGGATCAGTAAACAGTCCTCCATAAAATGTGCTGCACACATCTGGATATTTG
>NW_015505887.1:402200-408501 GCF_001515645.1 Sinocyclocheilus grahami | reverse complement strand
ACAGCGCGAAGTTGTTGTATTTCCTCAGCGACCAGCACAGATCAGCTCTAGGCATGACGAAGCGGATATCGTCCTCTTTTGGAAGCCCAAACAAAGTAGTTTCACTTTCACAACGAAACACACAGCGTCTTCACGACATGGCGGCGGCAGCAACAGTACTACAGTGAGACTAAAAGTTACGCCTTCTTTCTTTGCGTCAACATTTGGGCGGCATTATGCAAATCTTCCCACATAGTGAGGTAGACATGTGGGGGCGTGTTAGAACGAGCCGTTTTAGGTAGGCGTGGCTGACTCTGAACTTTTATAAAGAATATCTCTTTGGATTTGAGACTTTAGTCTTTGCAACTTTACAGATCTTCTTTATGCACCAAGAGCTTGTAACACTCCAAAGAGAAAGGAAACATTGAAATCGCATCATATGACCCCTTTAATAATAGTAAAAACAACAAACCCGTACCAGTTTCTTTGCTTCGGCCCCACTTTTGATCTTCTGAGGGTATTTGGTAATCACAGATGCTGCTTTTCTGAACAGAAAACACCAGACAAGTTACATATGCCATGTGTCTAATTATGGTATAATTTCTTACCTTATTAGACACTTTAGATAAGACTGTCTTGCCTGTAAGCATTGTATTTATGGATGGCTCTGTTGACATTTCTCTCATAATTGGCCAACTCTGAAACGAGAAACACCATTAAGACTAAGAGTTTAGATATGCCTCAGTGCATTAGCTGCAAAATATTACTATAAAATGCTTTTCGACATTTATCGAATAAACAAACAAATCAGGAGAATCGGATCATAGCTGGGCTACCAAACAATATGTACTAAACGTAAACATATATAAAAAATATCTAGTATATAATAATTTTAAAATATGCATTATTTTATTTATAATTGAAAATGTAAACACTGAGTACTTTTATTTTGTAGATGCATCTGTGCCCTGATAGCATGTATTAAACTGCAAAAATGGTGATTATTGCGGTTTTATTTACAATTTGGGTGTAAAGATAGGTCTAATATCCCACTAAAGTGAAGTTTCTTGTTTCGAACAGACCTTATGTCTACAAAACCGATGTATTTCGATTAGTTAACTGTGCATTTAGAAGGTCAATGTTTAGTCCAAAATGATGCACTGATGCAGTATGCAGAATACATGGGAAGCAGTAGAAATAAACATGTAAAACAGTACAAATTCTATTTTTCATTAAGAAAATGTACTGCCTTTATACTGATTCTAATAAACAAATATTCAAAATGCATTATTACTACAGTAATGACAGTAATGAGAATTTAAAAAACAAACAAATTTCAAGATTATATACTAACATTCAAAAGTTTGGGGTCCGTAAGAAAGAAAAAAATACTTTTATTCAGCAAGGACGCATTAAATGGATCAAAAGTGACATTAAAGACATTTGTAATGTTAAAAAAGATTTCGGTTTCAAATAAATGCTGTTCTTTTGAACTTTCTGTTCATAAAAGAATCCTTTGCATCCTTGTTTCCACAAAAATATTCAGCAGCACAACTGTTTTCAACAGTGATAATCAGAAATGTTTCTTGAGCAGCAAATCAGCATATTATACTGATTTCTGAAGATCACGTGACACTGAAGACGGAAGTAATGATGCTGGAAATTCAGCTTTGACTCACAGGAATAAAGTACATTTGAATATGTATTACAATAGAAAACAGTTTTTTAAATTGTAATAATATTTCACTGTTTTTACTGTAGTTTTGATCGAATAAATGCAGTCTTTGTGAGCAATAGAGACTTCTTTTAAAAACACTGCAAAATCCCACAGATCCCATTGCTAGTTTAAATCAATGACTCACTATTGTGGCACTTTGCCCTTCACGGCGCTGGGTGGTGGTTTTTCTCGGAGGTTCTGTAAGGACTGAGATCTCCTCAGGTTCGTCTTCCCCGCGGCACGAGCGTTATGACTCACAAAGTCCACCGTGTGTCCTCTCACATGCATCTATACACACATAAACACCTCACAATGAGAGAGACACTACTCCTACGAAAGACAGAGGACTAATGTCTATTTTAGTATGTATATAAGTATATTACACACCTCAGAATCCGAGTCTCCTGCAGCTGGTGGCGGCCCGCTCTCTGAGCGGCAGAGCAGCGGTCGACCTCCAGTGCCACACAGAGAGTGAGCCTTCAGGAAGTTCTGACATTCGGGTTTCTTAGGAGGGCTCGTCTCCTACACAGAGACAGAGGTTTAAATCCCTTGTTTTAGTGCAATTGTTGATTGACAGGTAAGTAGGCGGTGCTTCACTATTGTTGACTACAGGTAAGTAGGCGGCGCTTCACTATTGTTGACTGACAGGTAAGTAGGCGGCGCGTCACTATTGTTGACTGACAGGTAAGTAGGCGGCGCGTCACTATTGTTGACTGACAGGTAAGTAGGCGGCGCGTCACTATTGTTGACTGACAGGTAAGTAGGCGGCGCGTCACTATTGTTGACTGACAGGTAAGTAGGCGGCGCGTCACTATTGTTGACTGACAGGTAAGTAGGCGGCGCGTCACTATTGTTGACTGACAGGTAAGTAGGCGGCGCGTCACTATTGTTGACTGACAGGTAAGTAGGCGGCGCGTCACTATTGTTGACTGACAGGTAAGTAGGCGGCGCGTCACTATTGTTGACTGACAGGTAAGTAGGCGGCGCGTCACTATTGTTGACTGACAGGTAAGTAGGCGGCGCGTCACTATTGTTGACTGACAGGTAAGTAGGCGGCGCGTCACTATTGTTGACTGACAGGTAAGTAGGCGGCGCGTCACTATTGTTGACTGACAGGTAAGTAGGCGGCGCGTCACTATTGTTGACTGACAGGTAAGTAGGCGGCGCGTCACTATTGTTGACTGACAGGTAAGTAGGCGGCGCGTCACTATTGTTGACTGACAGGTAAGTAGGCGGCGCGTCACTATTGTTGACTGACAGGTAAGTAGGCGGCGCGTCACTATTGTTGACTGACAGGTAAGTAGGCGGCGCGTCACTATTGTTGACTGACAGGTAAGTAGGCGGCGCGTCACTATTGTTGACTGACAGGTAAGTAGGCGGCGCGTCACTATTGTTGACTGACAGGTAAGTAGGCGGCGCGTCACTATTGTTGACTGACAGGTAAGTAGGCGGCGCGTCACTATTGTTGACTGACAGGTAAGTAGGCGGCGCGTCACTATTGTTGACTGACAGGTAAGTAGGCGGCGCGTCACTATTGTTGACTGACAGGTAAGTAGGCGGCGCGTCACTATTGTTGACTGACAGGTAAGTAGGCGGCGCGTCACTATTGTTGACTGACAGGTAAGTAGGCGGCGCGTCACTATTGTTGACTGACAGGTAAGTAGGCGGCGCGTCACTATTGTTGACTGACAGGTAAGTAGGCGGCGCGTCACTATTGTTGACTGACAGGTAAGTAGGCGGCGCGTCACTATTGTTGACTGACAGGTAAGTAGGCGGCGCGTCACTATTGTTGACTGACAGGTAAGTAGGCGGCGCGTCACTATTGTTGACTGACAGGTAAGTAGGCGGCGCGTCACTATTGTTGACTGACAGGTAAGTAGGCGGCGCGTCACTATTGTTGACTGACAGGTAAGTAGGCGGCGCGTCACTATTGTTGACTGACAGGTAAGTAGGCGGCGCGTCACTATTGTTGACTGACAGGTAAGTAGGCGGCGCGTCACTATTGTTGACTGACAGGTAAGTAGGCGGCGCGTCACTATTGTTGACTGACAGGTAAGTAGGCGGCGCGTCACTATTGTTGACTGACAGGTAAGTAGGCGGCGCGTCACTATTGTTGACTGACAGGTAAGTAGGCGGCGCGTCACTATTGTTGACTGACAGGTAAGTAGGCGGCGCGTCACTATTGTTGACTGACAGGTAAGTAGGCGGCGCGTCACTATTGTTGACTGACAGGTAAGTAGGCGGCGCGTCACTATTGTTGACTGACAGGTAAGTAGGCGGCGCGTCACTATTGTTGACTGACAGGTAAGTAGGCGGCGCGTCACTATTGTTGACTGACAGGTAAGTAGGCGGCGCGTCACTATTGTTGACTGACAGGTAAGTAGGCGGCGCGTCACTATTGTTGACTGACAGGTAAGTAGGCGGCGCGTCACTATTGTTGACTGACAGGTAAGTAGGCGGCGCGTCACTATTGTTGACTGACAGGTAAGTAGGCGGCGCGTCACTATTGTTGACTGACAGGTAAGTAGGCGGCGCGTCACTATTGTTGACTGACAGGTAAGTAGGCGGCGCGTCACTATTGTTGACTGACAGGTAAGTAGGCGGCGCGTCACTATTGTTGACTGACAGGTAAGTAGGCGGCGCGTCACTATTGTTGACTGACAGGTAAGTAGGCGGCGCGTCACTATTGTTGACTGACAGGTAAGTAGGCGGCGCGTCACTATTGTTGACTGACAGGTAAGTAGGCGGCGCGTCACTATTGTTGACTGACAGGTAAGTAGGCGGCGCGTCACTATTGTTGACTGACAGGTAAGTAGGCGGCGCGTCACTATTGTTGACTGACAGGTAAGTAGGCGGCGCGTCACTATTGTTGACTGACAGGTAAGTAGGCGGCGCGTCACTATTGTTGACTGACAGGTAAGTAGGCGGCGCGTCACTATTGTTGACTGACAGGTAAGTAGGCGGCGCGTCACTATTGTTGACTGACAGGTAAGTAGGCGGCGCGTCACTATTGTTGACTGACAGGTAAGTAGGCGGCGCGTCACTATTGTTGACTGACAGGTAAGTAGGCGGCGCGTCACTATTGTTGACTGACAGGTAAGTAGGCGGCGCGTCACTATTGTTGACTGACAGGTAAGTAGGCGGCGCGTCACTATTGTTGACTGACAGGTAAGTAGGCGGCGCGTCACTATTGTTGACTGACAGGTAAGTAGGCGGCGCGTCACTATTGTTGACTGACAGGTAAGTAGGCGGCGCGTCACTATTGTTGACTGACAGGTAAGTAGGCGGCGCGTCACTATTGTTGACTGACAGGTAAGTAGGCGGCGCGTCACTATTGTTGACTGACAGGTAAGTAGGCGGCGCGTCACTATTGTTGACTGACAGGTAAGTAGGCGGCGCGTCACTATTGTTGACTGACAGGTAAGTAGGCGGCGCGTCACTATTGTTGACTGACAGGTAAGTAGGCGGCGCGTCACTATTGTTGACTGACAGGTAAGTAGGCGGCGCGTCACTATTGTTGACTGACAGGTAAGTAGGCGGCGCGTCACTATTGTTGACTGACAGGTAAGTAGGCGGCGCGTCACTATTGTTGACTGACAGGTAAGTAGGCGGCGCGTCACTATTGTTGACTGACAGGTAAGTAGGCGGCGCGTCACTATTGTTGACTGACAGGTAAGTAGGCGGCGCGTCACTATTGTTGACTGACAGGTAAGTAGGCGGCGCGTCACTATTGTTGACTGACAGGTAAGTAGGCGGCGCGTCACTATTGTTGACTGACAGGTAAGTAGGCGGCGCGTCACTATTGTTGACTGACAGGTAAGTAGGCGGCGCGTCACTATTGTTGACTGACAGGTAAGTAGGCGGCGCGTCACTATTGTTGACTGACAGGTAAGTAGGCGGCGCGTCACTATTGTTGACTGACAGGTAAGTAGGCGGCGCGTCACTATTGTTGACTGACAGGTAAGTAGGCGGCGCGTCACTATTGTTGACTGACAGGTAAGTAGGCGGCGCGTCACTATTGTTGACTGACAGGTAAGTAGGCGGCGCGTCACTATTGTTGACTGACAGGTAAGTAGGCGGCGCGTCACTATTGTTGACTGACAGGTAAGTAGGCGGCGCGTCACTATTGTTGACTGACAGGTAAGTAGGCGGCGCGTCACTATTGTTGACTGACAGGTAAGTAGGCGGCGCGTCACTATTGTTGACTGACAGGTAAGTAGGCGGCGCGTCACTATTGTTGACTGACAGGTAAGTAGGCGGCGCGTCACTATTGTTGACTGACAGGTAAGTAGGCGGCGCGTCACTATTGTTGACTGACAGGTAAGTAGGCGGCGCGTCACTATTGTTGACTGACAGGTAAGTAGGCGGCGCTTCACTATTGTTGACTGACAGGTAAGTAGGCGGCCCTTCACTAGTGTTGATTGACAGGTAAGTAGGCGGCGCTTCACTATTGTTGACTGACAGGTAAGTAGGCGGCGCTTCACTATTGTTGACTGACAGGTAAGTAGGCGGCGCTTCACTATTGTTGACTGACAGGTAAGTAGGCGGCGCTTCACTATTGTTGACTGACAGGTAAGTAGGCGGTGCTTCACTATTGTTGACTGA
>NW_015505887.1:397349-401958 GCF_001515645.1 Sinocyclocheilus grahami | reverse complement strand
GTTGACTGATAGGTAAGTAGGCGGCGCTTCACTATTGTTGACTGACAGGAAAGTAGGCAGTCCAGGACGCATCAGGGTCGATTAGTGTTTAAATTACTAGCACAGTGTGCTCAAAAATAGTTTTGACCACCTTAAAATGTGGTTTAAAAGCATTCTGGACCATGGTATTTTGCATTGTCCCATTTCAAACACATCATACAAAATTTATGTTAATAACTAAGTGTAAACAGGGCAAGAGACATTATGAGGTTGAAATGTGGATTTTTGCAATGAAGAAAAACAAAATATTTTCTTTTAGGAAACTATAGTGAAGACATTTAATATGAAAATACAGTAGAAGTGTTATATTAGTTATATATATATATATATATATATATATATATATACTTCAAAATATTTTGAATTAGCTTTTATTTTTATATTTTCCATTTTCATTGTAATTTTAGTTTAAGTAATTGTGTTATGTGCTTTTGTCATTTGTATTTTTAAAATATTTTTATTTAGCTTTAGAACTTCAGCTTAAACTTATTTCATTTCAATTAGTTACCAATGCATTGCTTATACTTTTATACTAAGTTTAAGTTATTCATCTAATATTTATATTTAATTTAATTTCAACTTTATTTCAATTCATGAAAATAATTTTTTATAGTCTTAGATTTAGTTAACAATAAAGAAGCACAGTAATCATTTAGACTTAAATAAATGAGTTGCATGTTTAGACTCTGCATTTGTTTATTTGTCTAACATCAAATTCTAACTCTAGAAAGTACCTCACTGCTACTGCACTGAACTATTTAGAAATGACCAAGGGAATAATGTGAAAAAATGAGTTGCTCACCTGTAACTGGGCCATTACCCTGGAGGAGACGTCCTGGTATTTTGGAGCGATCCAGAGTGCTTTAACCGGCATAGGTTTGGCATGTTCTCTCTGCGCATCCAGCTCTCGAAAGCGCTTTTGGATTTCACGTAGCTTGCGAACATTTTCTTTACCAAAGTCCCGTATGGCAGGTTCTGGAAAAGGAGAGCATGGAGGAGATAGAGGAAGCAGACATTTATTTCTTTATTTCAAATAAATGCTGTTCTTTTTAACTTTCTATTCATCAAAGAATCCTGAAAAATAAAATGTATCACGGTTTCCACAAAATATTTTCGGCAGCACAACTGTTTTCAACATGGATAATAATCAGAAATGTTTCTTGAGCAGCAAATCGGCATATTAGAATGATTTCTGAAGATCATGTGACACTGAAGACTGGAGTAATGATGCTGAAAATACAGCTTTAAGTCACAGAAATAAATTACATTTGAACAGATTTTTACATAGAAAGCAGCTATTTGAAATTGTAATAATATTTCACAATTTTGCTGTTTTTATGCAGCCATGTATTCTGATCTTACTAGGTTTGGCTGGACTGGGGTTCAGCGCCACTCCCTCCAGCTTCAGCAGGTCTCCCACAACCCCTCTCTGTCCTCTCTCTAGGATGTGAGCGGCGTTGGCACCGATGCGGGGTCGAGGGGTGCAGCGGGCGCTGTAACACCCAGGATCTGGTGCTAACGGACCCTTCAGAAGAGGAGACGAGCCGTTCTGAGCGTTCCCCTCCAGCCGACCACGAGCTTCATCAAGACAACAGAGAGAGATGAGATGAAGCATCACACATGCAAAATGAAGTAAGCCTCACGGTTTCAATCTTACCAGAGGACGGGCGTTTGTAATATTCAGGAAACAGTGTGGGGTCTGGAGGAATGGGACCAGAGATCGCTGAGGGCCCTTCACACATACTGCTGCGGCGGTGCTGCTGCGGAGGAGTTTAGGACAAGTTTAATTCATCTAGTATATGAAAATATAAGCAGAGTAAATGCAGCCAACAAATAAAACTTAAAATCAAACTTGTTTCATAATGCATTTTGTACGAAAGATACTCTGCAAATGGGGTTAATACAATTTAATATTTTTAAAAAGTTTAAATAATTTACATTATATATTAATTATTTTATATTCAGACCAGAACGCTCTTAATATTCAGAGTTAATATAATTTAATATTTTAAAAGTTAATATAATTACTATATTTTATTTAGAATTATATAGATTATTTTTATAGTATTTATCAATATATTTTATATTCAGACCAGAACGCTCTTAATATTCAGAGTTAATATAATTTAAGTTAATATAATTATTATTAATTTGTCTTTAATTATTAATTTTAGGCGATATTATAATAGATATATATTATATTAGATATGCATATATTAAGTGTTTAACATTCAGACCAGAATGCATTTAATATCCATCTAATGATCAGCAGGTCAACAGGTAATTAATTACCACAAAATAAACACGCACTCATTAATATTAGCTTTTAGCAAGCATGCCTAATTGAGGTGCATAATGCATTTTAATTGATCTGATCACAGATTGTGGCCCTGCATGAACTCTCGCCGTTAGTAAACACCGTCAGTAACATATATAATGAGAATGAGCTCCTGAAGACGCTTACCTTTAATTAAACCCTTAATTCTTTGATAATCGTGCGGATACTGCGCGGTACTTGCTTTATTCTTCGGCTACACGCAGACTGATGACGCATTAGCAACAAGCGCAAAGCGTCACCATGGCAACGTCTTAAAGAGACAGCAGCGGTTTTGCAACATAAGCTGTTACATTGTACCTTCTCCATCCATCCATCTATCATCACACATAATCACATTTACATAACATCATATTACAATAAATACGCTAACCAGATTATTTAGTAGTATTACTGGAATATATAATAAGTATAGTATACTATATACACTATATGTGTTTATATATATATATATATAATTGTATTGTTTATTGCATTTATTGTTCTATGTATTAAAATATACAAGTGTGTGTGTATTAAAATCACGCATTTATAATATATATACACAATACATAAGATTTTTAGTAGCAGTATTGGAATTATTATATATTTAGTTCAATATGTGCTTATTGTCTTCATCTTTATATATATTCAGCATCTGAGAAATTAAAGGACATTTATGCAATCGTTACAGTCTTTATGCGCTAATTCATTCAGTCAGCTTGCACAGATATGGGTGAATAATAATGTGTTTTTCATTAAGAGTTGCGAAATAAAGTTAAATATCATATATATTTACATAATCGAGGAGGAAAAATAGGAAAAGGCTGCGTGCTGCGCATGCGCGACTGACGCACCCCCCGCCGCGTTCTCCTTCAGTCTGTCCTCTCGCGCTGCACAGAAGCTCCGTCGGGGACATCGACACGGCAAACACGGTAAGCGCTTGACTCACACTCAAAGCATGCTGCACTGAAACATTACTCGACATACACAAGCGCTCAGTTGCATTTTGCTTTGAAATGAATGAGCGCTGTTATGTTGCTCACACTGGAGCTGTAGTTATTCCGACAGTGCGCGTTCAGGGCCGCAGGGACGTCATGACAGCATGATACTGATGATTATTAAAGCACCGTTACACGCATTTACCGTTTATTCTTAAAATCACGCATATTAATTCTCTCGCAAGTGTATTTTCTCTCCACAGATTATGCGTCTAATATGTGGTTTGGCATACAATATATCAGTGTTTCATCAAGGACACTGATTCTCTCCCTCGTGTAACTGATTTGACGGTTTAATATGAAACTTTGTGTCACTGAAAGTCTCACTGATCTGCTTGTTACAATGTAACGACGTTTCTCCGGGCGTTACAATGTAACGCCGTTTCTCTGCGTGTTACAATGTAACGGCGTTTCTCCAGGCGTTACAATGTAACTGTGTTTCTCCGGGCATTACAATGTAACGTCGTTTCTCTGCGTGTTACAATGCAACGGCGTTTCGCTGCATATTACAATGTAACGGTGTTTCTCCGGGCGTTACAATGTAACTGTGTTTCTCCGGGCATTACAATGTAACGTCGTTTCTCTGCGTGTTACAATGTAACGGCGTTTCGCTGCATATTACAATGTAACGGTGTTTCTCCGGGCGTTACAATGTAACGGCGTTTCTCTGCGTGTTACAATGTAACGGCGTTTCTCTGCATATTACAATGTAACAGTGTTTCTCCGGGCGTTACAATGTAACGGCGTTTCTCTGCGTGTTACAATGTAACGGCGTTTCTCCGGGCGTTACAATGTAACGGTGTTTCTCCGGGCATTACAATGTAACGTCGTTTCTCTGCGCGTTACAATGTAACGGTGTTTCTCTGGGCGTTACAATGTAATGGCGTTTCTCGGCGTGTTACAATGTAACGGCGTTTCTCTGCATGTTACAATGTAACGGTGTTTCTCTGCGCGTTACAATGTAACAGCGTTTCTCTGCGCGTTACAATGTAACAGCGTTTCTCTCGAAGGCATCGAGCTGAGCGTTTTTCTTTTCCTGGGCGTTGAGCAGCCTTGAGCGACTTTCTTTCTTTGTGTGGCTTGGTTGGGACGGTGCTGAATGACAGCTGTTCTCCAAAACATGATCAAATCCACTAAAACATGATCCGAACTTCCAGGTGTATCATATGAGGCACATCTGGAGCTCATTGTGTCATCTGCCATTGTTCTCTGTTCTCTCATTGTTTTCATTATAAACATGTTATTTTGTTACTTT
>NW_015505887.1:347349-392349 GCF_001515645.1 Sinocyclocheilus grahami | reverse complement strand
TACTAATCAGCCAGTACCATGGTACACGTCGAAGTGTCATGCCATTACCATCTGATATCTGCACTGTGTGCTTGTATGTGAGGGCTATTTTCCTCATCACTCTTGCTCTTTTTTGAGTGTAGTTCATGTTTACTTGTGAACATCCTCTTCCAGATGTTCAGTATGTAGATTCAGTGAGCTGTGTGTGTGTGTGGGTGTGTGACTCGTGTGTGTGTGTGTGTGTGTGTGTGTGTGTGTTTGTGACTGATTCATGTTCTCCACCCCTCCTCTCTTCTGTATCTGGGGTCAGAAAGGTTCTGTTCCAGACAGTGTTATTTCAGTATCATTGAGATACTATTATAGTTTTTATTAATATTTAGAATTATTTTAGTATTTTATAGATTTTTAAAAATAATTTCTATTTATTTTTTTTAATATATATTTCTATTTAACTAATTTATATAATATATTTTTTAATAATTTGAATTTGAATTCTAGTTGAAGTTTTACAAATTTTTTTTGCCCGTTTTTAATTTATTAAAATTTAATTTTATTTCAAGTATCAATTTTTTATTTGAATGGTTTTAGTGAATTAAATAGAAATAAAAATAAAATGTTAATAAAAAAAATTTATATTATTTTTCTGTAACAAAAGCAATATTTTGTTGATTTTGGATTATTCATTTTAAATTTGTGACAATTGTGCATTATCACCATCACCGTTTTGGTGTATTGAAAATTAAATTAAGAAACAGCGATAATTTAATAAAAAAAAATAAAAAATATTAATCAAATAAAAATAATAAAATGAATGTCTTACTAATTTATTTAGATCATTACGTTTAATTGAATCTGAATTAGTTGAATTATGTAGTTTTAAGTCTTGGATTTGATAACAGATGCAACCAAATAAGATACTGAGATACAAACTAACTCCATACGGTTCTATTCTAACTAGGCTCCTAGTATGAATTAACATGACTTTACGAGCAGCTGGCGCAGCCTGTTGTTCTTCTTCTCTTTCCCTGCATCCTTTCACTTCCTGTGTTTCTCTCTCGTTTCTCAGGAGTTCTCCACCGGCGGCTCCAGTAACACAGACACCGGAAAGGCGGCTGGAAATCTGGAGACCAAGTACAAAGTGAAGGATCTGGGCTTGACTTTGAACCAGAAGTGGAACACAGATAATGTTCTGACAAATGAAGTGACACTGGAAGATCAGGTGAGTTCAGGATGCCATTTCTAACATGTGCATTAAGCTTTTAAATGGTTAAATAATGCACCGTTTTGTCTTGTTTCTGTGTAGCTGGCCAAAGGTCTGAAGCTGGGATTGGACACTTCATTTGTGCCCAACACTGGGTACGTGAACACTTTGATTGGACAAGAGATAAAGTTTTATTATTAAAAAGTCACTTAAAAAACGAAACAAAAAAAAAAGTAACTTTTTGGATTTTGCATTTTGAAATGTGACAGTTTTGAATTATCAACATGTTTTGATGTATTGAATATTATATTAAAATAATAATGTTTTTAAAAATAAAAACAATAAAAATGAAAAAAAAAATGTCTTAAAAAATATAAGTAGCTTTTTCTTTAGTAAAAGTAATATATTGTTGATCTTGGATTATGTATTTTGAAATGTGACTTGTCACCATATTTTGATATATTGAATATTAAATTAAGATAATGTAAATTAATTCTATTATTTTTAATTCATGAAAAATAATATATATTTTTTTGCAATAAAAATAAATAATAAAATATATTAATAAAAATAAAAAATAAATAATATTCGTAATAAAAAGAGAATTTTTTAACAAGATAAAATAATAAAATAAAAGTCTTAATAAAAAAATCGTGTGTATATATAAAATATGAAAATCAGCATAAAAACTATTATAAAATTCTAATTTTCTGTCGTCAATTCCACCTATTCAGTAACTGCACTGTCATCCTCTCTCTCTCTCTCTCTCTCTCTATATCTTCAGGAAGAAGAGCGCTAAGCTGAAGACCGGATATAAGCGTGATTTCATGAATGTAGGCTGTGATTTAGATTTCGATCTGGCCGGACCGACGATTCACGCCGCAGCTGTTCTGGGTTATGAAGGCTGGCTGGCTGGGTATCAGATGGCCTTCGACACGGCCAAGTCCAAACTGGCCCAGAACAACTTCGCTTTGGGCTACAAGGCAGGAGACTTCCAGCTACACACCAATGTGTGAGGAAACATTACAGCAACACTAATATATCATCATTTACATTTTCATTTCAGTTAAAGGTGGGGTAAGCGATTTTTCAAAAACGCTTTAGAAAACTGATTCGGGCCGAATAGCAAAACAAACTTGTAGCCAATCAGCAGTAAGGGGCGTGTCTACTCATGATGTGGAGGAGAGAGAGTTCAGTGCACAGGACGGACATTAGCAAGCCGAGCGACAGAAAGATAAAGATGGCAGATAAAAAACAAAAGAGGAAAACGTCTGCGGAACAAACGAAGGCTTAAGGCAAGAAGTAGGACCCGTGTAAATATCAAATCAGCTTTCCAGCGCTGGAGAGAACTCAAGGAGCCGGAAGGCCTGCGATCGGACGCCGAGGTTGCTTTGTTTCTTCTCGATAGCTGAGTAACACCGTGTCTGCGCCGCAGCAGCTAAAGTCTGTCTAGTACACTGGACACGACAAAGCGACCGTTGAAAACCATTTGAAATTTATGTCAATACGTCACGAATAGAACGCAGCAGCAGTTTTCTGTCGGGGATTCCCCATGCTTCACAGTAGGTATGGTGTTCTTTGGATGCAACTCAGCATTCTTTCTCCTCAAGTTGAGTTTTTACCAAAAAGTTCTATTTTGGTTTCATCTGACCATATGACATTCTCCCAATCCTCTTCTGGATCATCCAAATGCTCTCTAGCAAACTTCAGACGGGCCTGGACCTGTACTGGCTTAAGCAGGGGGACATGTCTGGCACTGCAGGATTTGAGTCCCTGGCGGTGCAGTGTGTTACTGATGGTAGCCTTTGTTACTTTGGTCCCAGCTCTCTGCAGGTCATTCACTAGGTCCCCCCGTGTGGTTGTGGGATTTTTGCTCACAGTTCTTGTGATCATTTTGACCCCACGGGGTGAGATCTTGCGTGGAGCCCCAGATCGAGGGAGATTATCAGTGGTCTTGTGTGTCTTCCATTTTCTAATAATTGCTCCCACAGTTGATTTCTTCACACCAAGCTGCTTACCTATTGTAGATTCAGTCTTCCCAGCCTGGTGCAGGTCTACAATTTTGTTTCTGGTGTTCTTTGACAGCTCTTTGGTCTTGGCCATGGTGGAGTTTGGAGTGTGACTGTTTGAGGTTGTGGACAGGTGTCTTTTATACTGATAATGAGTTCAAACAGATGCCATTAATACAGGTAACGAGTGGAGGACAGAGGAGCCTCTTAAAGAAGTTGTTACAGGTCTGTGAGAGCCAGAAATCTTGCTTGTTTGTAGGTGACCAAATACTTATTTTACCGAGGAATTTACCAATTAATTCTTTAAAAATCCTACAATGTGATTTTCTGGATTTTTTTTCTCATTTTGTCTCTCATAGTTGAGGTATACCTATGATGAAAATTACAGGCCTCTCTCATCTTTTTAAGTGGGAGAACTTGCACAATTGGTGGCTGACTAAATACTTTTTTGCCCCACTGTATCTATGGTGTAGACAGCATCACTGATTATAATGAGTTCTATAGTATTTTGTCGCGCGCGCCACTCGCGTCCGGTGTAGACACGGTGTAACATTGGTTTTGCTTTGTTTCACAGAACTGATCGTTGCCTGGGTTGCGTACGTATGTGTGGGCGGAGCTATCAAAATAGGGGATTGTTTGTTTTGGTGATTTCAAATGTCAACATTGGCTACCAGAAATCACTTACCCCACCTTTAACGATAACAATCCTGGCTCATAGTGCTAATGAGATGTGTTTTACAAACAGTATTTAGCCCTTTTGAAGTTAATTGTGTTGTTTTGTATGTGTGTTGCAGTAATGATGGCACAGAGTTCGGCGGCTCCATCTATCAGAAGGTGAACGGTCAGTTGGAGACGGCGGTGAATCTGGCCTGGACCGCAGGCAGTAACAACACACGCTTTGGCATCGCTGTCAAATACCAGCTAGATAAAGACTCCTCCATCTCTGTGAGTGCAAAACACAATCCAGTAACAACGGACTGTCTCTGACTGTAGATGAATAACCCTGTGTCTCTCTTCAGGCCAAAGTCAACAACGCTAGTCTGGTTGGAGTAGGATACACACAGAGCCTCCGGCCAGGTGAGCAAACACCTTCATGTCATTAATAATCAGACGTTCATTCCTTAACTAGGTGTTTACAAATTTAAAAGTTTGAAATAACTTTGAAAAGCTTGAAGTTTGAAGACTTTACTCGAAGACAATAAAATGTTATTAACGTGTTCCCCATGAAATCAAAAGCGACTTTATTTACTTTATTAGCGCACATTGCTGGTCTTGACGTGAACAATAAATCCGTGCAAGTTAATCCGCTGAAAAAAATAGTTTGACTTGGTAATCTTTAATCAAAATCTGATCATTTGCTTCCGCTCTAGAATGCAATCCTTCTCTGATGACGTCAGTTTGACGGCTTGGGCAGAATATCCTTAAACACGCCCCTCCAACCGTTAGTTTGCTGTGAGTGCGAGACAGAGAGGAGGAGCGCCAAAATAAAACCACGCCCTCGATTATATATTCCGTTTCCGCTGGAAATACGTCACTACACTGAAATAAAGTCGGCAGCAACTTCCGGTTCACGCGGACTTTAAATGTTTAAGCTAACATGTTTAAGTTGCTAACCTTATTTAACATGCTGCTGACATGTATTAGCACATTCCTAGAATGATTTAGCATATTGATAACATGTTTTAACATGTTGTTAGCATGTTTCAACATGTTTTAATATGGTTTAGCATTTTGCTAGCATGATTTAACATTTTGTTAACGTGTTTTCACATGTCGGTAGCTTTTTAACACATTGTTAGCATGTTTTAACATCTTGCTAGCATGATTTAGCATGTTAACATGTTTGCATGATTTTACGTTTCCAACATGCTTCAACATGTTTTAATATGGTTTAACATGTTAACCTGTTTTAGCATGTTGCTAGCATGATTTACAACATTGCTAGCATGTTTAGCATTTGCTAACATTTTTTGTCCTGTTGTTAGCTTTTTAACACATTGTTAACATGTTTTAACATGTTGCTAGCATGATTTAACACATTGATAACATGTTTTAGCATGTTGCTAATATGATTTTACACATTGGTAGCATGTTTTAACATGTTGTTAACCTGTTTTAGCATGTTGCTAACATGATTTAGCACATTGCTAACAGGTTTTAACATGTTGCTAACAGCTTTTAGCATGTTAGCGTGACTTAACATGATAATAACATGTTTACATATGTTTGAATGTATTAGCATGATTTAGCATGCTCATAACATGCTTTGGCATGTTGTTAGCATTATTTAACATGTTGTTAGCTTTTTAACACATTGTTAGCATGTTTTAACATCTTGCTAAGATGTTTGAGCATGTTGCTAACATGATTTAACATGTTTTAGCATGTTGCTAGCATGATTTAACACATTACTAACATGTTTTAACATGTTGCTAACATGATTTTACACATTGCACAGAGCCTCCGGCCAGGTGAGCAAACACCTTCATGTCATTAATAATCAGACGTTCATTCCTTAACTAGGTGTTTACAAATTTAAAAGTTTGAAATAACTTTGAAAAGCTTGAAGTTTGAAGACTTTACTCGAAGACAATAAAATGTTATTAACGTGTTCCCCATGAAATCAAAAGTGACTTTATTTACTTTATTAGCGCACATTGCTGGTCTTGACGTGAACAATAAATCCGTGCAAGTTAATCCGCTGAAAAAAATAGTTTGACTTGGTAATCTTTAATCAAAATCTGATCATTTGCTTCCGCTCTAGAATGCAATCCTTCTCTGATGACGTCAGTTTGACGGCTTGGGCAGAATATCCTTAAACACGCCCCTCCAACCGTTAGTTTGCTGTGAGTGCGAGACAGAGAGGAGGAGCGCCAAAATAAAACCACGCCCTCGATTATATATTCCGTTTCCGCTGGAAATACGTCACTACACTGAAATAAAGTCGGCAGCAACTTCCGGTTCACGCGGACTTTAAATGTTTAAGCTAACATGTTTAAGTTGCTAACCTTATTTAACATGCTGCTGACATGTATTAGCACATTCCTAGAATGATTTAGCATATTGATAACATGTTTTAACATGTTGTTAGCATGTTTCAACATGTTTTATTAACGTGTTCCCCATGAAATCAAAAGCGACTTTATTTACTTTATTAGCGCACATTGCTGGTCTTGACGTGAACAATAAATCCGTGCAAGTTAATCCGCTGAAAAAAATTGTTTGACTTGGTAATCTTTAATCAAAATCTGATCATTTGCTTCCGCTCTGGAATGCAATCCTTCTCTGATGACGTCAGTTTGACGGCTTGGGCAGAATATCCTTAAACACGCCCCTCCAACCGTTAGTTTGCTGTGAGTGCGAGACAGAGAGGAGGAGCGCCAAAATAAAACCACGCCCTCGATTATATATTCCGTTTCCGCTGGAAATACGTCACTACACTGAAATAAAGTCGGCAGCAACTTCCGGTTCACGCGGACTTTAAATGTTTAAGCTAACATGTTTAAGTTGCTAACCTTATTTAACATGCTGCTGACATGTATTAGCACATTCCTAGAATGATTTAGCATATTGATAACATGTTTTAACATGTTGTTAGCATGTTTCAACATGTTTTAATATGGTTTAGCATTTTGCTAGCATGATTTAACATTTTGTTAACGTGTTTTCACATGTCGGTAGCTTTTTAACACATTGTTAGCATGTTTTAACATCTTGCTAGCATGATTTAGCATGTTAACATGTTTGCATGATTTTACGTTTCCAACATGCTTCAACATGTTTTAATATGGTTTAACATGTTAACCTGTTTTAGCATGTTGCTAGCATGATTTACAACATTGCTAGCATGTTTAGCATTTGCTAACATTTTTTGTCCTGTTGTTAGCTTTTTAACACATTGTTAACATGTTTTAACATGTTGCTAGCATGATTTAACACATTGATAACATGTTTTAGCATGTTGCTAATATGATTTTACACATTGGTAGCATGTTTTAACATGTTGTTAACCTGTTTTAGCATGTTGCTAACATGATTTAGCACATTGCTAACAGGTTTTAACATGTTGCTAACAGCTTTTAGCATGTTAGCGTGACTTAACATGATAATAACATGTTTACATATGTTTGAATGTATTAGCATGATTTAGCATGCTCATAACATGCTTTGGCATGTTGTTAGCATTATTTAACATGTTGTTAGCTTTTTAACACATTGTTAGCATGTTTTAACATCTTGCTAAGATGTTTGAGCATGTTGCTAACATGATTTAACATGTTTTAGCATGTTGCTAGCATGATTTAACACATTACTAACATGTTTTAACATGTTGCTAACATGATTTTACACATTGCTAGCATTTTTTAACATGTTGTTAACCTGTTTTACCATGTTGCTGCTAACATGATTTAGGATATTTCTAACAGGTTTTAACATGTTGTTAACAGCTTTTAGCACGTGAACGTGATTTAACATGTTAGTAACATGTTTACATAAGTTTTAATGTTTTAGCATGTTGCTAGCATGATTTAGCATGTTGTTAACACGTTTTCGCATATTGTTAGCATCATTTAACATGTTGGTAGCATGATTTAGCACATTGCTAACAAACGCGTTTTAACATATTTTAGCAATTTTCTAACATGATTTAACATTGCTTGCATGTTTTAACGTTGTTAATGTTTTAGCATGTTAGTGTGTTAATAACGTTTAAACATGTTTTGATATGTTTTAGCATGTTGTCCTAGCGTAGTCGTTAAACTTGGCTATTGACAGACAGCTTAAATACTCTATATGTGTTATTGCACAAACGTTTTGGTCCCTCAATGAAAGCTTATGGGATTTTTCGTAGATTTGATAGTCAGTCTTATGAAAGCCATAAGTGTTCAGTTAGAAAGGAAGCTCTGAGCCGAGTTTGTAGCAGAGATACAATCCAAATGAAGTCTCAGAAGAAGAAGAAGCTTAAAAAGGATTTCAGTATGCCAACAGTGAAGCTAATAAATGTTCTGTATCTTCTGTAGGTGTGAAACTCACTCTGTCTGCTCTGATCGACACTAAGAACTTCAACGCCGGAGGGCATAAGGTGGGCATGGGCTTCGAGCTGGATGTGTAACGACGGACGGATGGAAGCAGAGGGGCATTAATGGAAAGAAAAGAAATGCAGGGAGCTGACGGTACGACTTCAGCACCTGCGAAAACACGTCGCCCTTTCCCCCCGTAATTCCTCCTTAACTAATCTGGCCTTAAACCCCCATAGAACCAGTAATAAACAGGATCCCCAGTCACTTGATTCCTTGCCACACCAATCCTCCATCACCAGCTCAATGTGACATCACCACGACAACAGCTTCCTCTCGGTCACTATGGCAACATATCACAGCACCTGTAATGTTACACATGTGGCACCATATCAATTTTGTTTTTAAACTAGATAAATATTGAGGTTTTGGTTTCTGAACAGTCGCACAGGATCTGATGTGTTGTGCTTTTAGTTCAAGGGTTTAATGTTGAATTAGAAACGCCTCTCTGAATGTCAAGCCCCACACTTTCTTTATAATGTTCATTGCCAAATGCATAATATTTTATCATGTTTGTTGTGGGCTGGAGTTATTAGAGGTTATTATTGTTTTTATCCCCGTAAAAAAGTCACTTATGTTAAAAGCGGAGGACTAGAAGAAACTGATGTTGTGGAACTCAATAAAGAGGAATGTTGACTGAATAAAACCTATTTTCATTGGCTTTTTATGCTTTTTAAAGCAAACACTGGTCAAATAATAATAAAAGAACAAATTAAATGTTTAAAATTACGCTAGAACCCAAAAACATAAACAAAAAATACTTGAATATAACTTATTTTTTTGGTGTAAAAAAACCCTGTACACCAATGTTATTACAGTTAACTAAAACTAAAACCATGAAATAACGACATACTAAAATAACTAAAACCGAAATAAAAATTAATAAAAATATAATATCAAAATATTAATACAAACTATATCTCACCAATACTAAAAGTGATACGCAGTGATATGCTGCTGTACGCCAAAGAAAAAGTTATATTTTTTCTCAGCATACAGTGGGGCAAAAAAGTATTTAGTCAGCCACCAATTGTGCAAGTTCTCCCACTTAAAAAGATGAGAGAGGCCTGTAATTTTCATCATAGGTATACCTCAACTATGAGAGACAAAATGAGAAAAAAATCCAGAAAATCACATTGTAGGATTTTATTTGGTCCTCTCTCATCAAAATCAACCCACAGATTTGTTTAGAGCTGTTTTGGCTTGTAAACAGTGCTTGATCTGTGCAGATTTCTCTCCTGATTCAGACCAGACCACTTTTTCACTGGAGGAAGCAATATTATGGATAGAGGACTCGTATTTCAGAGCAATCGTTTAGTTAAAAAGTCTCATTATTAAATTTTTTTAATTACAAACATGAAGCTTTTGTCTTCTCCAGATGTTAACTGATGGACTGGAGTGCTGTGGATTACTTGTGGATTATTGTGATGTTTTTATCAGCTGTTTGGACTCTCATTCTGACGGCACCCATTCACTGTAGAGCATCCATTGCTGAGACACTGATGCAGTGCTACATTTCTCCAAACCTGATGAAGAAACAAACTCATCCTAATCTTAGATGGCCTGAGGGCGAGTACATTTAAAATTAAAATGTTTGGCATTTTGCTGAATTTGAAATTCAGTAAAAACTCTACAAAACGAGTCAAAATAGTTATATTTCTCAAACGAGTTACCTGCATGCTGGACTCTGTTTCCTGAATGGTGTCTTGCACTAAACTGTGCAGGCGGCTCTCAAACATCTTGCTCTCCTCAATCACAAGCTGAGACTCGTCTCTGAACACACACGAGAGAGAAACACTCATGATGGAAACATGCAAATGAATGCAAAGTGTGTCTCACACGCTCTGACGCTGGACTCACGCCTGCGGTACGTCGGACGGTCTGTGGGACATCAGCGGGTGTGCAGGGGCCGGTGGAGTTCGTCCTCTGTCTGGACTGCCGCTCACTGGACTACGAACCTTACTCTAAAACACACAAGCTCAAGTCAAGCACACGACATTGTGCAAGTGCATACATGCATACTTCAGTAGTATGCATACGCAGGCCACTTTGAGCAGGTTCCACAGCTCCTTCTGTCTCTTCTCCTGCAGGTGCTGCAGCTGTTTCTCGCTGCGGGGCCATCACACTCACCATCCCCTCCACACGCGCCAGCAGCTCCAGAACTCTCTGACGGCACACCATCACTCCACACATAAGGCAGATTTTAATGTAATTTTTATACATTTAAATCAATTTTGATGATGACTGAACAGGTCATTTCTGAATAGTATACAGGATAAAGCAATGAAAATAAAAAGAAAACAGAAAAATTATCAAGTTAAAGGTACAAATTCCATACTAATTAGTTTATTTTCAATGCATCAAGACCCAAAATGAATAGATATGAATATTAACAGATTTGGTACTAATTATTTAAAAACTAAAAAAGTATTAGGTCATATAGTGCTTTATGCAATACAGCAATTTCAGCTGTAAAGCAGCTCTACAGAAGACAATAGTGTCATTATTCAGTTCATAATTAAGTTCATTATTAAAGTATAATTTTAAGTAAAAAAAATACATTAAAACAGTTTTGTATCCTTCAAATATTTTTCAGTCAAGTAAACATGGCTTTAAAAAGGTCTGATGAAAAGTTATTCATAAAATGAAGAATAAAGAAACACATTACTCGTAACATAAAAAGTGCCAGGTTTATTTTTCTTTTTCAGTTTTTTTTTTTGTCCCGTCCATCGCTATTGTACGATTCTAAGTCAATTAAAATTCAGCGCTTTTGCGAAAACTCCCTATGTAATAAAAAAAAAGCAGTCTACACAGCACAGTGAATGTCTTATTAGATCGTGTTTATACTTTTTTGGTTATTATATTACAATCTTAAACGTCTGTGATTGGCCACTGCGTTCCTGAGCTCATCAAACATGTCTGTGATTGGCTACAATGCCACCGCTTCAAAAAACACGTTGTAATTAGAAACGGCGGACGATCTTCACATACGCGCGGGAGGATTTGAAAACAACTGTATAGCATTAGTTACCGAAACTGAGTATGTATTTTTGTAATTTCAGTATCGACTTGCTTATCGAAAAACAGGAGCTTTTGACAATTTGATTGGCCATTGCGTCCTCAAGCGCAACAAACATGTCTGTGATTGGCTAGTGGCTACAACGCTTTAAAAAAAACACGCGTTGTAAATAGAACCCGTCGAGCTCTTCACAGAGAGACAATGTTGCCAAGTCCGCAGTTTTTCCGCAGAATCCGCTACTAATGCCGAGTTCACACTGCACGATTTTAGCCCGATTTTTCACTCGCCGACAGGTTTTGCGAAATCGCCGACAAATGCCCGACATCGGAGGCAATTGTATCCTTCAAATATTTTTCAGTCAAGTAAACATGGCTTTAAAAAGGTCTGATGAAAAGTTATTCATAAAATGAAGAATAAAGAAACACATTACTCGTAACATAAAAAGTGCCAGGTTTATTTTTCTTTTTCAGTTTTTTTTTTTGTCCCGTCCATCGCTATTGTACGATTCTAAGTCAATTAAAATTCAGCGCTTTTGCGAAAACTCCCTATGTAATAAAAAAAAAGCAGTCTACACAGCACAGTGAATGTCTTATTAGATCGTGTTTATACTTTTTTGGTTATTATATTACAATCTTAAACGTCTGTGATTGGCCACTGCGTTCCTGAGCTCATCAAACATGTCTGTGATTGGCTACAATGCCACCGCTTCAAAAAACACGTTGTAATTAGAAACGGCGGACGATCTTCACATACGCGCGGGAGGATTTGAAAACAACTGTATAGCATTAGTTACCGAAACTGAGTATGTATTTTTGTAATTTCAGTATCGACTTGCTTATCGAAAAACAGGAGCTTTTGACAATTTGATTGGCCATTGCGTCCTCAAGCGCAACAAACATGTCTGTGATTGGCTAGTGGCTACAACGCTTTAAAAAAAACACGCGTTGTAAATAGAACCCGTCGAGCTCTTCACAGAGAGACAATGTTGCCAAGTCCGCAGTTTTTCCGCAGAATCCGCTACTAATGCCGAGTTCACACTGCACGATTTTAGCCCGATTTTTCACTCGCCGACAGGTTTTGCGAAATCGCCGACAAATGCCCGACATCGGAGGCAAATCGGTGCTGGTTCACGCGAGTGACAATCACACAGTGTGAATTATCAAAGACGCGATCTGAGGGAATCGCCGACACGTCGCCGACGCCCGTGAAATATTTGGCATGCTAAATATCTGGAGCTGTCAGCGATTCACAACCATGCTGTGTGAAATTAGTTCTGAACAAGCGGCAACCTTCCGCTCTCTCTCGTGAAGCCAACACGGAAGTGACTTAAACTGTAATTCATCGACTGGCCGCTAGAGGCAGGCTGCAAAAGGGAGTCAGTCCCATAGACTCCCCATGTTAAAATGCCCAACTTTACAGCAGAAAAAAACATGTTTACAGCCTGGTTCAAAAAATTATTTTGATCTATATAGCTAATTTTGCCCTTCATGACAACTGTGAGGGTGGTGAATTTTTTTATAACTCATTAGTTTAAATTATATCAAGCCTTAAAGTTCTGCATAATTAAGGGCGTGACCACTGAATATGACACTGCCGTAGAGCTAGGTGGGCGTGGTTTCAGCAACCTGCTCCCGCCTCTTTGCCCATTTTCGATTATCCGGGAGTGACGCGCTGCCAAGATGGCGACGGCCGGCTCCGCCTACTTTAGGCTTCAAAAACGCTCTTCAGAAAACTACGGGTGACGTCACCAACACTACGTCCATGTTTTTATACAGTCTATGGTTCTGACTGAAAAACACATCGGCGATGACCTACAGCCAATGAGAGAACAAGACACAGGGCAGCGGGAAGTTCGGGGAAGAGTTATATGAAACATAGTTTGCGGACCAGTGTTGCCAAATTTGCGATTGCCACCGGTTGTTTTTTTATGTCAGCAGGTTGAAGCGACCCCAATAATGTGATATTTAGATCCTGGAATGTGAATTGTACCAGGAGTACAAATTTGTATATTACTGGGGGACCTCCTCGAAAGCGATTGGGCTATTTTCAGGCTAGTTTTGAGTAGTAATTGGGCAGGTTTTGTAGCGAAAAACTGGCAACCCTGCACCAGACAGAGCTGTTGGCGATTCTTCCTATTGTGAAGTCATGCAGTGTGTAACCCCCTGTCGTCCTTCCATCGTGCAGTGTGAACACAGCAGCAACTGAATGCTACCCCAGATAGTCGTTCAGTGTGAAACCAACAGTGATGCGACGTCTTTGAAAATCGTGCAGTGTGAACTCAGCATAATCCACAAAATATCAGCAGAACTGGGCTACTTTTACACTTTTGCTTGTTTATAGTCCACGAGTTAAAGCTACCACCGCCCCCGGAACGTCTTGAGGATGTTGAGAGCGAGTGTCTTACCTCTGAGTTTCTCGCTCAGTTTACGGAAGAGCTCCATGGCCTTCACCTCACTGCAAAACACAACACAGGTGAGTTTGAGCAGGTAATTTACATCGGTCTGCTGGGAAACAAAGTCAGGTTTATGAGGTATCAGACTACAGAGGTTCATGACACTGAATCTTTTACAGATACTCAGGAGTTTAAAGGAGTAGTTCACTTCCAGAATGAAAATCTCCTGATAATTTACTCACCCCCGTGTCATCCAAGACGTTCATGTCTTTCTGTCTTCAGTTGGAAGGAAATTAAGGTTTTTGAGGAAAACATTCCAGGATTTTTCTCCATATAATGGACTTCAATGAGGATCAACGGGTTGAAGGTTCAAATCGCAGTTTCAGTGCAGCTCTACACGATCCCAGCCGAGGAATAAGGCTTTTATCTTGCGAAACCATTGGTCATTTAGATGACCTACTACTGCTATATCCCACAATGCATTGTGCTCAACCTGACCCCCTATTCCCAGTGTGACAAATGAATAAGACAGGATGTCAAGTGCGTAATTTTATAATAATAATAATAAATTAATTATTTGGAAAGGATGTTACATTTTTTAATAATAATAATAATAAATAGATAAATAAAATTAATAAATTAATTATTTGGAAAGGATATGAAGTGCTTATTCTTAATAATAATAATTAATCGGAAAGGATATAAAGGGCTTTTTAAAACAACAATAAAATAAATGACAATACTAAATTAATTAACTGATAATCAAGTGCTACTATCTTCCTTGCTAATTATTTGATTTGATTTGCTGAATGCTGAATAAACAAGCTTTCCATTGATGTGTGGTTTGTTAGGATAGGAGGACAATATTTGGCCGAGATACAACTATTTGAAAATCTGGAATCTGAGGGTGCAAATTTTTGAGAAAATCATCTTTAAAGTTGTTCAAATGAAGTTCTTAGCAATGCATATTACTAATCAAAAATTAAGTTCTGATATATTTACAGTAGGACATTTACAAAATATCTTCAAGGAACATGATCTTTACTTAATATCCTAATGATTTTTGGCATAAAAGAAAAATCTATAATTGTGACCCATACACTGTATTGTTGGCTATTGCTACAAATATCCCCCAGCGACTTAAGACTGCTTTTGTGCTGCAGGGTCACATATACTACTATAGAGCAGTTTTCAGTATACACTGCACAGTATGAAATTAGCAGTACACTAGTATTTGATTCTGCCCGTGTGCCATACCAATGCCCGTCGCTCTCTGCTCCTGGTATTTCTCGATGTCGATGTGCAGACTGCTGCTGAAGAACTCCAGTGTGGCTTTTAACCTCTGGTGCATCACACCATCTCGTTCTTCTGCTTTGACAGCGTGCCGTTGTGTCTGAGGAGACTCATGCTGGAACAGAGAGAGCGAACGGGTCACTTACAGCCTCTCACATCAGCGTTAGCTCGTACAGAGCGCTTCTCGTCTTACATGGCGACTTTCTGGCCTTGCTGCAGTCTCTGCCAGTCCTCCTTCAGCGCGTGGATGGTGTGCCACGCTTGACCCCATGTGCGTCTCTGGGAGCTGTAGGGCAGCGAGCGCTTGGGCTCATTCTCTACACCACAAAACACAGATCAGTTTAGGACCCTTCTTATATACGGTGCATGTTATTGTGGGTGCTTTAAAATGCCTTGAATGATTTTAGATAATCTATTAGGAATTGTTCAGACTTTTCAAATGCTTGTTTTCCACCAACCGGTTAAATTTAACAACGCTGCGTAAAAGAGGCATGTGCATTGTCATGTAAATAAACTAATGCTGTCAAACGATTAATCGCTTCCAAAATAAAAGTTTTTGTTTGCATAATATACAGTGGGGAACCCAACATGGACGAGTAGTATGGTGGGATCGAGTGTAGGAGACCAGCTGAATGAAAATGCAAATTCACTTTTGAGAAATAATGTGGTTTCCCCTGTAAACAAAACCGGCTGTGCTACTTTGTTTCAGACACGGAGAAGAGAGGAAATCAAACAGTATTTATGTTTTCAAACAGCCATTCAGATTTTTGTATTTGCTATGGTGTTTACGAAACAATGCCAAATATTTATAAACTTAAAGACTTAATATTTATTTTCAAACATACACCACCAGTCAAAAGTTTTAATACATGCTTGATTTCTGAAGATCATGTGACACTGAAGACTGGAGTAATGATGCTGAAAATACAGCTGCGCATCACAGAAATACATTACAGTTTACAATATATTCACAAAGAAAGTAGTTATTTTAAATAGTAAAGATATTTCACAATATTACTACTTTTGCTATATTTCGGATCAAATAAATGCAGGCTTGGTGAGCAGAAGAAAATTCTTTACAAAAAAATAATTTTGACTGGTAGTGTATATTTTTACATTTTAACCTTAAAAATTTTTTTTTCTATATTTTACTGTTTACATTGTTTATATTATTTAATTTTATTATTATTATTATTATTATCTAATGGAAGCCTGTTTCCGTCACAGAATAAAAAAATCTAATTTTATAGAAAGAGTTTATATCTCTGACTTTTTTTATTTTTATTTTTTTAGGAATTGTGAGAAATAAACTTCCAATTCTGAAGAAAAAAAGTTGGAATTGTGAAATATAAACTCTGACTTGCTCTGAATTCTGACTTTCTCACCGTTCTGAGTTTATATCTCGCAATTAGACAGAAACTCACGGACGAATCGGATGTTCTCAGGCAGGACACGTGGCGTCCTGCGCGATTCGCTCCTGCAGGGATGCCACGTCCTCCTGCGGCTGCACCGAATAGGTGAATATTTCAGCAGAGGTCATGTTGAGCACGTGGACCAGCTGAGGAGACAGAGACCATCAGACATGTTTACATGCGACACTGTGACCGTTCCATTGACGAGAGCTACCTTTAGATTCAGAATGTGGCTTAATTCATCGAAGCAGGTACAGGAAGCTTTCGGAGAGTCTTTGCCGGCCTCTGAACTGCTTTCTTTACCGTCCTCTTCTGGGTCTTTGACCCCGTCCTGACTGTCTTTGCTCCGCTGTCTTAAATCTTTGCCTCGCTCTTTAGGTGACCATCTCAGCATCATTTGTAACCAGCTCTCCAGTTCACTCGCTAACAGTCTGAAACACAAAGTTAGATTAAGCACATGGGCTACATTGTCGGTATGAGTATGTTAATATCAGGGTTATCATCACTGGCTAAAACTAAAACCATAAAAAAAATTTTTTTGACCTGAAACAAAATAAACGTTTCCTAAAATGAAATAAAATATTTAAAAAATTCTAATAATTATTGAAAAGTAAATATAAAAAACCTAACCTTATTTTACTTCAGCTAGTTGCCAAGGCAACATTACATTTAACTTGAAGTACACAAATAACTAAAACTAAATCAAAAATTGTTACAAAAATAAAGTAACAATTAAAAAAATATATTAAATAAAAAATAACAAAATTGCTAAAACTGACTGAAATTAAAGTGAAAACAGAAAATATATATAAAAAAAATATTAATAAAAACTATAACAGTGCATCAATGATACTTAATATTCCGTAAAAATGTATTGATTTAGCTGTACTTAAAACTATCGAGGTCGCTGCATAATTTAACTTAACTCTTTAAGTGTTATCTACTGTAAACCTGCTTTATAGATGAAATTGATGTTGTGATTATAAAAATACTAATAGAATTTTTTTTTACAAAAATTATGAAAATGAATTTCTGAAATTGAAAAACATTACAACATTTTTCTTATTTATTACCATTGGCTGCTTTGAAGTAATCTGTGTTGTATTAAGCACTATAAAAAAATAATTGTGACTTGATTCTGTTTACTTATTATTTGTTAATAAATGTTACCGGTTTAAAATTTATCTTCTCGTTGTAATCAAGTGGGAGGGGAAAGATTAAATCAACCAATAATATCACAGCCCGCTTTCATGATCCAATCAAATACTGATGGATAAAATCAAGTCCCTTTCTATGTTATTTTATTCAGTTTCACATTATAAATTCATTTAATCATTTAACAGAATTCTCTCATTCTTAATAACAGATCCACTCGTTCATGTGGCCGCAGGACTCACTTGTTGAGGTTGTAAGGGTTTGGGAGGTGTTTGGAGAATCGAACTTCTCCCGTCAGATCCTCATAAACCACAATATCATCCACTCTTTTCTGCAGCAGCTTGCTGTGCCTGAGGAGAAAGAGAGTGACGCAAGTTCAAGCGAACCTGGATTTATTTTGTAACACGCCTTTGATCTTTCTACATTCACAGAGGTTATGGATACTGGAGCACAGCCAATCACAGTAGAGAAATCTCTGGGATAACAAACTGTTGAAGCAGGATTATTATCTTTACTCAAACATAAAATATAAGAACAATAGTGTTTCATGTTTTCAGCATGGAGCCTAAGAACTCTGGCTCAAGCTGTCAGGCCATGAACTAGCTCAGTTACAGTTAACCTTCCTTATCAGCCCATTTTATTTAGTTAGCAGGATAGGAAGCCAGATGCTCTAAAACTACATTTCCAGGGCAATTTGACTTTTAAGGGATATTTTACTTTCTTTGAAGAACCTGGATTCCCACGGTCTTGGAAAACTGGGATATATAAGGACGGCTTGTTTTAAAAGTGTGATTTATAGACCTGGAAAAGTCACAGAAATCAATAAAAAAATTAATATTTTGTAAAGAATTTTACTAGTCACTCCAAGCTTTAAAATGAGAAACATTCGGCTCTTAAAATGTCTGCAATGCTGAAATTTCATGTATAGAAACTAGGAGTTTGCAAAGATTCAAAAAAGTGTACAATTGTAAAAATAAATAAATAAAATAATAATTTCAGCAGATGTACCATATAGGCCTGTCGCAATAATCAATATATTGACTTGTCGCACAATAGATGTACATGCCCTCAATAATTTTTGGTGACGCAATATATTGCCCATTATATTTACATAAAAATTAATGTCACCATGTTTCTTGCATTCCACTTGCGCCGGTGTCTTTTGCAGCTTCTCGAACATAACGTGGTGTAGTTGGTGCTAGTTCAAATTTTAAAAAATGCTTCTACAAACAAAGTTTCATCTGCAGATATGGTCTTGTTTAGGGATCTGCGCCTTTGTGCAAATCTGACTGCTATCTAGTGATTGTTTTTCTCAGCAATAGTGTGCACCCTTCATTTACAGAGAAAAGAAGGTCCGGGAAAAATCTTCATACAAGTTCTTTGTGAATTTTTTATTTTTTCTACTTGTCACTTTGCACTTTAAGGTATCTAATATTTTGATACTTAATTTCCATGATCTAAATATTCTTAAGAATTAAAGGTTTGTTGTCATTTGAAAGTGTGTTGGCCGCCTTATGCTTTTATATTATGATTATATATTCAGTGGCATAAAATGGTCTTAAAATGACAATAATATTGTTTATCGCTATTATTTCTGGGGCAATATATCGCACAACAAAAAGTTGTTATCGTGACAGACCTAGTACCATATGAAACCTGTTATTAGCCTACATGTGGTGACAATTGTGGCCACTGAGGAGCCACCAAGAACCACCAATCTAATCGAGAAACATCAAATCAAATGTAGAATTCAGCCACAGAGAGCTGAGGGAATAAACACCATTGCACGGGTTGCCAGGTTGGTAGAAAAGGCCTGAATCCAAACACCAGTGTCCCAAAACTCCAGTAATCCACCGCCACTGTGTACTTCTGCTGTTCTAACAGCTCAGGGGCCTGAGAGAGAAAACAAAGACAGAAAGTACTTTATATCAGTATAGATGAGAGTCTGTGACAATGATAAGTCCTGCATTTTGCACAGATCCAATGTTGTACCCACCAAATACTGCAGCGTCCCAACAAACGATGTGCACAGGCTGCTCTGGTCCAGCTCTTTAGCGTAACCCAGATCTATGATCTTATGAACCAGCTACAATAGGAAAAGATGAAAGATGCAGAAATGCATCTTTAATTTAGCAAGGTAATAATGCCATCTAAATGCTTTCAGAAATGCATTCTGTATGAAACATTATTGTTTAGTGAATCTCTCTGCACTCACCCGTTTATCTCCCTGATGAAGGACGATGTTTTCTGGTTTGAGGTCTCTGTGAATGATTCTCATCCCGTGGAGGTACGTCAGTGCTGAGGCTAGAGAGACAGAGAGAGATTTTTAATTAACAACTCCAATATGGCCTTCTTAAATGCTCATGTACTGGTTAAATTTACATTTTAATGAGATAATGAATGCAACCTGCTCAGCCAACTCATGCAGGTCCTGAATATACAGTGTGTGTTAATGTTGCGGTAACAAACCTCAGTGCTTAAGCGTTTCCTTCAAATGTCTGTCTGGATATAAAATGTCAACAGTTTAACTCATTTTAAGCAAGATTTCGTCAAACTGTTGCCAAAAGATGAATAAGTGTGTCATTTTTGCGCAAAAACATATGACTAACTGAAGTCTTGCCCCAACATACGCCATTGGTTAAACCAGTGCATTTACACGTTTTAGGAAGTCAAACTATTAGGGATTTATTTATAGTGACTCATGTTAGCATATTGCATATGCATGTTAAAGTATTTTAACACTGACAAAATTAGACACCCAAAAATGAACATTCTGTCATTATTTACTCAAACTTTATTTCTTCCGTGGAAAATTATTGTTGTTTGTTTTTTCCCATGACTTTTGTGTTCTGTAGAAGAAATAAAATCGTACAGATTTGGATCAACATATGGGTGCGTAAATTATGCATTTACGAAAATGCTTCATCAAATCAAAGCCAGCACTCTCACTGACTGCCAAAGTGAAAATCCAAGTCGCATTATTTCTCTACAGACTTCTCAATAATAAGGTCACACAGCAAAAGCAGTCTATATTACTAGAACCATGACTTACACGTCAACTTACAGTGTTTTGACTGAAGAGAGGAAACTGAACAGGATGAGGCCGGTGACTAAATCCAGTTTCATGATTGTGATTTAACAGGAAAATCTCTGGCGGACCACAGAGTGACGTTAACATAAGAGTTGTACACTGCACGGTGACATGTTTGTGTATACAACGGCATGTATGACCTTTGTTTAGATCCAGTTTGAGCTTGATAGTTCTGGACTGAATGTAAACAAAGCGAATCTACTCACATTGGATAATGAATGGCACTTATGTTACTATAATAACACTGTAGTGACTAAAGGTCATAGGTCATGTCAAATGTCACAGGGTTTGTTAAAGGGTTCGCTCACTGTCATGATTTTCTTCATACAAGTTCTTTGTGAATTTTTCTTTTTTCTACTTGTCACTTTGCACTTTAAGGTATCTAATATTTTGATACTTAATTTCCATGATCTAAATATTCTTAAGAATTAAAAGTTTGTTGTCATTTGAAAGTGTGTTGGCCGCCTTATGCTTTTATATTATGATTATATATTCAGTGGTATAAAATGGTCTTAAAATGACAATAATATTGTTTATCGCTATTATTTCTGGGGCAATATATCGCACAACAAAAAGTTGTTATCGTGACAGACCTAGTACCATATGAAACCTGTTATTAGCCTACATGTGGTGACAATTGTGGCCACTGAGGAGCCACCAAGAACCACCAATCTAATCGAGAAACATCAAATCAAATGTAGAATTCAGCCACAGAGAGCTGAGGGAATAAACACCATTGCACGGGTTGCCAGGTTGGTAGAAAAGGCCTGAATCCAAACACCAGTGTCCCAAAACTCCAGTAATCCACCGCCACTGTGTACTTCTGCTGTTCTAACAGCTCAGGGGCCTGAGAGAGAAAACAAAGACAGAAAGTACTTTATATCAGTATAGATGAGAGTCTGTGACAATGATAAGTCCTGCATTTTGCACAGATCCAATGTTGTACCCACCAAATACTGCAGCGTCCCAACAAACGATGTGCACAGGCTGCTCTGGTCCAGCTCTTTAGCGTAACCCAGATCTATGATCTTATGAACCAGCTACAATAGGAAAAGATGAAAGATGCAGAAATGCATCTTTAATTTAGCAAGGTAATAATGCCATCTAAATGCTTTCAGAAATGCATTCTGTATGAAACATTATTGTTTAGTGAATCTCTCTGCACTCACCCGTTTATCTCCCTGATGAAGGACGATGTTTTCTGGTTTGAGGTCTCTGTGAATGATTCTCATCCCGTGGAGGTACGTCAGTGCTGAGGCTAGAGAGACAGAGAGAGATTTTTAATTAACAACTCCAATATGGCCTTCTTAAATGCTCATGTACTGGTTAAATTTACATTTTAATGAGATAATGAATGCAACCTGCTCAGCCAACTCATGCAGGTCCTGAATATACAGTGTGTGTTAATGTTGCGGTAACAAACCTCAGTGCTTAAGCGTTTCCTTCAAATGTCTGTCTGGATATAAAATGTCAACAGTTTAACTCATTTTAAGCAAGATTTCGTCAAACTGTTGCCAAAAGATGAATAAGTGTGTCATTTTTGCGCAAAAACATATGACTAACTGAAGTCTTGCCCCAACATACGCCATTGGTTAAACCAGTGCATTTACACGTTTTAGGAAGTCAAACTATTAGGGATTTATTTATAGTGACTCATGTTAGCATATTGCATATGCATGTTAAAGTATTTTAACACTGACAAAATTAGACACCCAAAAATGAACATTCTGTCATTATTTACTCAAACTTTATTTCTTCCGTGGAAAATTATTGTTGTTTGTTTTTTCCCATGACTTTTGTGTTCTGTAGAAGAAATAAAATCGTACAGATTTGGATCAACATATGGGTGCGTAAATTATGCATTTACGAAAATGCTTCATCAAATCAAAGCCAGCACTCTCACTGACTGCCAAAGTGAAAATCCAAGTCGCATTATTTCTCTACAGACTTCTCAATAATAAGGTCACACAGCAAAAGCAGTCTATATTACTAGAACCATGACTTACACGTCAACTTACAGTGTTTTGACTGAAGAGAGGAAACTGAACAGGATGAGGCCGGTGACTAAATCCAGTTTCATGATTGTGATTTAACAGGAAAATCTCTGGCGGACCACAGAGTGACGTTAACATAAGAGTTGTACACTGCACGGTGACATGTTTGTGTATACAACGGCATGTATGACCTTTGTTTAGATCCAGTTTGAGCTTGATAGTTCTGGACTGAATGTAAACAAAGCGAATCTACTCACATTGGATAATGAATGGCACTTATGTTACTATAATAACACTGTAGTGACTAAAGGTCATAGGTCATGTCAAATGTCACAGGGTTTGTTAAAGGGTTCGCTCACTGTCATGATTTTCTCGGACTCAAACCAGTACGACTGATCTTTAGTGGAGCACAAAATGAGATGTTTGAATGCTAAAAATTAGAATATCTGGCAACTAAGTTCCTGTTTCTCAGAGCTTGTTCTTCTAAAAAAAAAGAGAGTTTCGAAAGAGATCTCAATAGTGTCTCAAACTGTGCTCAGATTTGCCAAAACACCAAAGTCTGCAATCAAACGTCTCAATATGATCTGAGATGCTCCAAATTCATTTGTATTGACTCATTCGGGTCTGTTTTATTTCTACTGAGGGGTTCTAGGGAAAATGTCTGAAGCTGATAGTTAAATGAATCATGGTTAAATTAAGCTAAACATTTCCTTTAGTGTTCCACATACGAAATCAAGTCATACAGGTTTAGAACTATATGAGGGTGGGTAAATGACGTCAGAATTGTCATACTATGGTCTATAGCAGGGCTCCTCAAATCTTGCACTGGAGGTCCAATGCGCTGCAGAGTTTAGCTCCAACCCTGATCAAACTCAGCTACCAGTGATTTTCTAATGATCCTGAAGACATTGATTAGCATGCTCAGGTGTGTTTGATTAGGGTTAGAGCTAAACTCTGCAGGAAAGTGGATCTCGTGGGCCAGATTTGAGGATCCCTGGTCTATAGGATTTAATTGAGCTCCCACACCATTTCCGATGTGTTTTGTTTCCCCTTTTCTTGCTAAAAACGTCTTACACTGTATAACGTCAGACTCCTTCTCATGGGTAATGTGAGTTTGTGTGTGTAGACATCAGATTAGTCTGATTCATACTCTCCAGCACGTTCAGCTACAAATCTGGGTCAAATATTTGACTCGGTTTATATTCTGACATTTACAAGACCAGATCCAACACAAACTCAGCTTCAGCAGAGACGTCTCGCATATGTTCACCTGCTCATGTGATGAAGGTCAAGTAGTCTGAGACTGGCCGTCTCAAAACTGTGCTGGAAAACCTGAGTTAAACAGCTGGTTGTGTTATTTGTGTTGCGACTGGTGGGAATAAAACTGGATTTCCATTGGCTTGTGTGTGTGTGGACTCACATATATCTTGGATCAGTGTCAGTACAGCAGCTTCTCTCATGCCACAGCAGTTCTCAAGCAGGTTCAGATACTGGAAACACAGATTATTTTGATAAAAAACATGAAAGTGAATAGAGCTGCACGGTTTGCAGAAAAAGTGATTTTTTTCTGATTGCAAGTGCAATTTAAAGTGTTCAACATAACAAAAAAAATCCAGGTTTGCTGTGCTTGTTTGTGCTTACAGTTCTGCGCTGCCCTTGCAGAATCTGCAAAAATGTTAGTAATATGAACAACATAAGAGGAATCATAAAAATCGCATGTTATTTTTTATTTAGCGCTCTTAATACTCTGTTACCTGAATGATCCACGAGTGTTTTTCTCATTTTCTGAAGGCTGTGCATGAGTCCCTTGTTTGTCCTGAACAGTTGAAATGCCCACTGTTCTTCAGAAAAATACTCCAGATCCTGCATATTTTTTTGGTTTTCCGGCATATTCTTCATATGTGACCCTGGACCACAAAACCAGTCATAAGGGTAAATTTTGTGAAATTGAGAGTTATACATCATCTGAAAGCTGAATAAATAAGCTTTCCATTGATGTATGGTTTGTTAGGATAGGAGGACAATATTTGGTCGAGATACAACTATTTGAAAATCTGGAATCTGAGGGTGCAAAAAAATCAAAATGCTGAGAAAATCATCTTTAAAGTTGTTCAAATGAAGTTCTTAGCAATGCATATTACTAATCAAAAATTAAGTTTTGATATATTTACGGTAGGAAATTTACAAAATATCTTCATGGAACCTGATCTTTACTTAATGTCCTAATGATTTTTGGCATTATAGAAAATTCTATAATTTTGACTCATACAATGTTTTATTTGGCTATAACAACACAGATGATTAAGAATCAAGGGTATGTAAACTTTTGAAAAGGGTACTTTTTATAAATTCAGCTGTTATTTTGTGTTGTGGACTACATGTAAACATCTGTTATGTGAAATAGCTTATTCAGGACAGTGCTAAATTAGGGATGCCCGATACAGGATTTTTACCGATATCCGATATGCTGTTATTTTTCGACTCATTTTGGCCGATATGCCAATATTTTTTCTGTAGATTTAACATACAAATCTTTTAGAACTTCTTGTATTTAAGTTATATATTGTGCATCCCTATACTAAATAAAAAATACCATGCAATTTTTATGATCCCTCTTATTTTGGTCAAATTATTAGCATTTTCGCAGATTCTGCAAGGGGTATGCAAACTTTTGAGCAGAACTGTTTATATAAAAATACACTCATATTAAAGATGCATGCTTTGAAAATGGTTGCAATATCTTATGTAGTGTTGCTTTTTGTTTGAAAGATTTGTAGATATTTTAACTAGTCAAGAAGGCCAATAAAAATTTATTAAGTTGCCATTTTTGCAGTGTTACTAGAGTTTCAAGATGACCAAACCTTACACCAATCAGCGTTCTGAATCTTAATCTGAGAAAGATCCTTGTTGGAAAGCTCTGACACAGACAGCAAAGATTCATCACAAATAGTATGTTATCATTGCATGACCGCTCACGGGGTTAGAGTTTAACACGCTCTGACAATCACTGCTCATTTATCACGACGGGTGACTTTAATCAAACTGCGTGCTGTTTTGACGTCAGTTTTATTTCTGAGCTGCTGCCAATACAGTCAATACCCTGGAAAACATGATGGGGTTCTTTTCCCTCCACATAAAATGTTGAGCAGCTGATACTGAAGGTAATTTCTGAGACCCAACACTGATATCATCCTATTTAAGGGTTGATGATCACTGAATGTGCACTCTAAAAATGCCGGGTTGTTTCAACCCAACTTTGGGTCAAATATGGACTAACCCAACAGTTGGGTTAAATTTTTACATTACATTTTTAACCCAAAAGTTGGGTTAGTCCATATTTGACCCAAAGTTGGGTTGAAACAACCCGGCATTTTTTAGAGTGTGTGCAATAGAGAAACTCAGATGGCCTGGGTGTGTTCCCCAAAAACATCTGTGTGTGTGTGTGATCTCTGTGGTTTGGCTTTATACACTGAGCTCTACAAGATGGTGTTTTGAGTCCAGGTTTGTGGCTCAGACCAAGTCTCGGGACAGCCTGCTTTAAATCTGATAAAACCAACACGTCCCCCAACCCCTCGCTCTCGTCACTCAACCACTGCAGCCTGGTTAACTAGCACAATCCATCCAACCACACCAAAACGTCACAGAAATACTTCAACTATTCAAATGCATATTAAACAGCTCTGGGGACAGTTTGTGAGCACAATTGAACTCTTTCACAATACATAGGTTAATAAATTTAGCACCCATTGTGCTGGATGAAGAATTCTTCAAAAATCTAAATCTATAAAAACCACAGTAGTATGGCTAAGGTTTACTGGACATGTGCTTTGGTAATGCTATGATGTTCTTTCAATATAAATACCACTGTGTGTGTTTGAATCAACTTATCAAAGTACCACAAAATTGACCATTACTGTACTATGGTGCTTTTTTCCACTGGAAGAGGCTAAAGATTGGTATAAAAATATAAGATATTATATAATTATTATATGGACTATATATAAAATATGGCAAAACTGCTCGATTATGGAAAAAATCATAATCAAAATTATATTGAGAACGTGATTATTTATTTACCACAATTACTCAGTGACTTGGGAAACATCATGCATTTACTGAATAAAAAACTTTTTTAACAGTTGGTTTCCTTGAACTAAATATAATTAAACTTATATATATATATATATATATATATAACAAAAATAAAAGTTAGAAATAAATAAAATATATGAAATAATATATAAATATATATACACATTTAAGAAAATAATATAAAAATAATAAAAATAACATTAAAAGATGGTAAACATAGAAGAGATTCAGTGGGCGAAAGACGGAAAAATACCATGAAAATGATGCTTTTTCTTTAAACAAGCATCTGCTATGACGTGAAAACCAACACGATATCAGCCAAAAAACACAGGTGTAGTCATTAGCAGAATTACTGTTGATGGGTCACGGCAAACTCTATTTTTATTATTTAATCACCAGGAAGTCCACTGACAATGTTTGTAGAGTTTTTGCACCAATAACAGTAATCGTTTGTTTTTAATGTACATGTTCCAGCCTCTCTGACGCTGATAGTTAAAAACAGTAACAGTAACAGAAATTTGGTGGCATCAGATGGTAATACCACGGTATTCTGATGTATAGCAGCCACAAAAAATGGTAAAGTGGAAATGATCCACTAGTATTTCACAACATCTCACAATACATTTAATCTTCATTTTCAGCAGATGATCTATTGTTTAAACATTAGCAAACTGCTTTTTGTCAAACGTTTTGCTTGCAAAGTTTGTTTGTGGCTCTCTCTTTGCAATAAATGACAATTTAATAATAATAATAACAATACATTTTATTTACAATGCAACCTGCTTATACTCAAAACGCTCAAACAAATGACACTTTAATAATAATAATAACAATACATTTTATTTACAATGCAACCTGCTTATACTCAAAACGCTCAAACAAATGACACTTTAATAATAATAATAATACTTTTTTCACAATGCAACTTGCTTATACTAAATACATAAAAACAAGCAAAATAATACAATGAAATTATTTTTTTTTAAATACTAAAAAGGTATTTTAGGTGATTTCTTTTGAATCGATATATATATATATACATAGATAGATAGATAGATAGATATAAATAGATAGATAGATGAATAGATAGATATACATTTATTATTATTAAAAATGATTTCAAATGTATTCATATTTTTAAGTCATTTATCGCAGCGTTTTGTGTATAAGCAAGTTGCATTGCAAATAAAATGTATTGTTATTATTATTATTAAACTGTAATTTATTGCAAAGAAAGAGCCACAAACAAACTTTGCAAGCAAAACTTTTGACATACATTGTCACACTTATGTTTGGGGACCAATTCTCACTATTAACTAACTATTAACTACGACCTTTGCCCCAATAAATTCCTAATTAACAGTTAGTTGAGTTTAACTTGAACTATTTGTTAAGTTTAGGCCTAGGGTTGTATTAAGGGATCTAAAATATTATGCAGAATAAAGCATTAATATTTGCTTTATAAGTGCTAATAAAGAGCCAATATGCTAGTATTATGTATGCTAATGAGCAACTAGTTAAAAGTGAAAATAGGTCCCTAAACTAAAGTGTGACTATATATTTATGAACATATATAAAGTGACGAATAAAGTGAAATTCAGAGAGGAAATCAAAAAGGCGGCACTTGAATTCCAGCTTGCCCATTTCCTACTTCACTTCCTTTAGTTCACTTCTCTCCTCATGACAGGAATTATGACAACCGGTGAGATCATGCGGAAACGGGAGAAAGAGACAAACCAATGCAATCAGGTGAGTAAGCGAACATGATGCACTGCACTTAATGAACTCAGTGTCATCACATCAAGAGTCTTTAATTAACTGCACTGACAGGTCCAAACCTCTGAGTCCACTAGTGAAAATTTATTATGATTTTATTTGATTATTCAAGCTGGTCTCAGCTTGCGTCACAGCGTCCACACTGGTTTCAGTGAGTGGTCACCAACATCCGCTTCACCGACACCCTAATTATTAGTAACATGACATGATGTCATACCATAAAAGGGTGTGAGTCTGTGCTGGAGAGGATGTACAAACAATAAAATCTGATTTTCTGACCTGTAGATGTGGATCAGGTCCATCATTGGGATTTTTTCCAAGGGAATTGTTTTATGGTCCAGAAGGTAAAAATGGTGCGTCTGATCATTTAGTAAAGCACCAGCACACTCCTCTCCTCAACAACATGTCATCACTGAGTCCTAGTGATGATTTACCTACCAAACAAACAGCACTAATTAAAGCTGTTAATGTTTAATGTACTTGAGCATTCCTTAAAGACTACACGCTCCGTAAACCTGTGTGTGTGTGAGAATAAATGCCAGTGTCAGGCAGTGAGTGATCATGAGGTCACCCGTGACAGGAAGTGGGACACAGCAGGTAGATGCATTTCCTCTTTCTTGAGAACATCTCATTGTTAGAATCCCAGTGCTGTGAAGATTAAATTATGGGAATCTGAAGTGCCTCTATTTTAAGACTTTCACACACCTTTATCTAGGATGGGGTGGGACGACGTCGCTGGGCTGTTTACCGGCAGACCACCAAAAAAATAAACCTGCTGTGACCCCAATTTGAGAAACAAATAAACATGAAATGTGACTTAGTTACATAGTACATGCTATTGGATCAACATCTTTGATTCTGGAATAGCAATCCTAATAAACTATTAGTCAATCACTGTGCCACTCTACAACCAGTCTTATTTTAGTCTCATTGATATACTATTATAGTTTTTGTTAACATTTTGATATACAACCTCAAATTTGATATATATATATATATATATATATATATATATATGCATTCATGTATAATTTTATACATATATGCATAAACACATTTTATAATAACCATTTTTAACTGAAACCAAGTTATAATAAAATTAACCAATTTTAGATGAACTCTTAAATGTTAAATATTTCTGAAGTAATTTTCATAAAATTAGACTTTTATTTTTAATTATCATTAAATTAGACTTTAAGTAACAGATTTCCAATAGGAAGCGTGAATCGTTTATCATAAATTAATATAATTATAGAGTACATTTCTCCACACTGAAAGTGATCATCTGCAGCCACATATATTCTATGAAAATATGCGTTTCACTATGGATTTGAACAGGAAACAATAAATCAGTGTAATGCATCTGCCGGTCATTGTGATCCTAATGCACAGCGGACAGTAAATGCACACTGACGCATGCTGAATGTCATGAGAACGGCTTTACAGTCATCCCCTTCTGTTTGTCCAAGCCGCCTGATTCACTTTAAATACAACACTTTAATCCTGTTATCACAACATCCCCAACTTTATCATGCCATAATTCAGCCCTAAAATCATAGCAACATGAAAAGCTGATTAGAATGTTGTTGAAACCCTAAAACTAACCTGAATGCCTGAGAGGAATATTATTCCAGCATCCACAAGGATGTATGAATAAAAAAACTTTACTGAAAATGTCCTCACCCTCAGGCCATACAAGATGTAGATGAGTTTATTGTTCCCCCCATGCAAACAGATTTGTAGAAATGTAGCATTGCATCAGTGTCTCAGCAATGGATGCTCTGCGGTGAATGGGTGCCGTCAGAATGAGTGTCTAAACAGCTGATAAAAACATCACAATAATCCACAAGTAATCCACACCCCTCCAGTCCATCAGTTAACATCTGGAGAAGACAAAAACCATGTGCTTGTTAAGAAACAAATCCATCATCAAGACGTTTTTAACTTCAAACCGTTGCTTCTTCTTTAAAATACGAGTCCATAATCCATAATAATGCTTCCTCCAGTGAAAAAGTCCATCTCATTTTGTCCTCTCACATCAAAATCCAGCCCACAGATTTGTTTAGAGCTGTTTTGGCTTGTAAATGGTGCTTGATCTGTGCAGATTTCTCTCCTCATTCAGACCAGACTTTTTCACTGGCGCAAGCAATATTATGGATAGAGGACTCGTATATTAGTTGGAAGCAATCATCTCAATGATTGATTTGTTTCTTACAAACACACAGTTTTTGGTTTCTGAAGATGTTAACCAATGGACTGGAGTGGTGTGGATTACTTGTGGATTATTGTGATGTTTTTATCAGCTGTTTGGACTCTCATTCTGACGGCACCCATTCACTGCGGAGGATTTATGAATGTGAAATGCTTTTCTGTTTCTTTTCTGTATCTCAGCCACTCTTTCAGTTCTTTGTTTTACTGACAAAAGGAACCATATTGTACCTTATTTTGCCAGAGTGTGACATTCCCGAAGCCTCCGGTTCCCAGCTGCTCTTTCAGTTCCCAGGGGCCGCACATCTGCGGTTACATGGAGGGTGGACAGCTCATGACGGGCCCTCGCGATTACTCACATACAAACCCTGCAGAGGAGAACACGATCAGAACAATATCTGTCTATACAACTAATGTTAAAAACACATATGTGTGTGCAAATGTTTAGAATTTGTCCCATAACCTCAGCTACATCTGACACTGTGTGTGTGTGTGTGAATATATACATATAAAAACACTAGAAGTCTATATGTCCTCATTGAAACAGCTAAACAAGTGTGTGTGAGACTTCAAAACAATAAAGTGAACTACTTTCTGCGTTTTTACAGGGCTTGAGTATAGTGGACGACTTATGAAACACATAAGATCAGATCAGCTTAACAAACTTTCAAACAGCTGCTATATTACATAAGACAAGTAACTAAAGTTCAGATATGTAAAGCTGTTTATTGAGAGTACATTGTATTTCTGTGATTAAGCAACTCGTGTTGACTCATTAATGAGAAGTGGTTTTACCTGTCAGATTTGATCTGATCTATACGAAAACACACTCTATCTGTCTGTCTGTCTGTCTATCTATCTATCTATCTACCTGTGTGTCTGTCTGTCTGTCTGTCTGTCTGTCTGTCTGTCTGTCTATCTATCTATCTACCTGTGTGTGTGTCTGTCTGTCTGTCTGTCTGTCTGTCTGTCTATCTATCTATCTACCTGTGTGTGTGTCTGTCTGTCTGTCTGTCTGTCTGTCTGTCTATCTATCTATCTACCTGTGTGTGTGTCTGTCTGTCTGTCTGTCTGTCTGTCTGTCTATCTATCTATCTATCTATCTATCTATCTATCCGTCCGTCCGTCCGTCCGTCCGTCCGTCCGTCCATCCATCCATCCATCCGTCTATCCATCTATCGGTCTGTCTGTCTGTCTGTCTACATGTCTACCTGTCTGTCTGTCTGTCTACCTATCTATCTATCTATCTATCTATCTATCTATCTATCTATCTATCTATCTATCTATCTATCTATCTATCTATCTATCTATCCGTCCGTCCGTCCGTCCGTCCGTCCGTCCGTCCGTCCGTCCGTCCGTCCGTCCGTCCGTCCATCCATCCATCCATCCATCCGTCTATCCATCTATCGGTCTGTCTGTCTGTCTGTCTACATGTCTACCTGTCTGTCTACCTATCTATCTATCTATCTATCTATCTGTCTGTCTGTCTGTCTGTCTGTCTATCTATCTATCTATCTATCTATCATCTGTCTGTCTGTCTGTCTGTCTGTCTGTCTATCTATCTATCTATCTATCTATCATCTGTCTGTCTGTCTGTCTGTCTGTCTGTCTATCTATCTATCTTATCTATCTATCTATCTATCTATCTATCTATCTATCTATATCTATCTATCTATCTGTCTATCTGTCTGTCTGTCTGTCTCTCTGTCTGTCTATCTTATCATTGTAAAGTAATTTTAAACTTCCAGGCCATGCTTTCTCAAGCCAGTATAAAAGTTTGAAATTATAATTAGTAGTTATAATTCTATAATTCTAGTTTTTAATGCATGAGTAAAATTGTCACTAAAATGGCATTGCTATATTTATATAAGCTATATTTAAATCAGAATCACCTACAGATATGTTGTGCATTGTATAAATGTTCATGGCTTTGCATTTCCTCCATCTCTCACTACACACCGCTTGAATCACTGCTGCATCCTGGGATCATTTCCTCAAAAAAGTGAGTTCCTGTGGTGCCACCTTCCACAAGGACAGATTTACAGATATAACCTCTCTCAGCCTTGAAAGCTGAAGTTTCCTTCATTTGTTTTTTTCTCTTCTGTTAAAGGACTGACGTTTGAATCTGTACAAATTTCTACATAATTGTCGTATATCTATTGGAAGCAATGCACCTTGATAAAAATGTCAAGTATTCTTGTTTGATTTAATGCATTTGCATTCATTTCTTCAATAGAAAACAATATCAACAATACTTTTATTTATATGGAATAAAATGATCTGACTGGGTCTCAGAGCTCTTAGGAGACACCATCACCTCCTCAGTAAGGTCAAGGCCCTTTTTTCTTTGAATTTCTAAATAAAAGGTTGCTTTAATGGGTTTGTTCCTCAGAAATGTCCATTTTCATTTTACAAGAACTGCTTTGTCCCTAAATAGCCACGGTACGATGATAAGCCTGATGTCCTGTGTCATTATGACTGAATCGGATCTTTTGGCCAGTTTGTCCTGAGCGATACAGAAACTCTCAGATGTGGCCTGTGGAAACATGTCATCGCTGAGTAAATAACCAGCAGCGGGGTAAACAGCTAATAAATCTTCTTAATCAGATGCTCTTAGGAATCACATGTCGCCGCATCTAAGAAATTCTAGAGGTCACTTGCGTAGGGCAGTTTGGTGACGGTCTGTTCTGGTCACTCGCTGATGTTCTGGTGTGAGTGATGAAGATGGCGTAGATGTGAGGTCCTGAACCGCCCCAGCTGCTCTCATCATGTGTTTATACAGAAGTTTCCTGTGATCGTGCATAATACTTGATGAAACAAGGAGATAATCTGAGTGTAACATTATACAGATAATAAAGATGCTTGAGTCATATAATACTAACTCACTGACTGTCACGAAGAGCACTACATGTATGACATAAGAAGTTCTCTTCTCTTGTTTACTAATCTAGCTTTTAAATATATTGGCATTGTCTTCTAGAATTGTTGGCTCACTAGAAAATCACTTGTGATGTTCCAATATTTGCTCCCTTTAGTGCACACAGAAATAAAATGTCATTAAAATTAAATTAGGCTAAATTAAAGCTCACTAAACTTCAATCTCAAACATACTATATATAACAGCTGATTTCCCCACTTTTGTCAGTCTAGGTATCAGTGGGGAAGATTTTACATGGCCTCTTTCTGCAGGTTACATCGTTACACCATTAAGCAGCGACAAGTAGCCTACTATAAGCGGGTATTGAATCATTAATTGCATTCGTTCAAGCACATTGATTTATTCATGAAAAAACAATTGAGTGAGACAATGAATCATTCAAAGAATTGATCCATTTAACAGCACTGTTTCTTACAGCAACAAAACAATTGAGTGAGTCATTGAATGATTCACCGAATTGATTCGTTTAACAACACTGTTTTATTCAGGAATCAAACAAATGAATCAGTCACTGAATCATTCACTGAACAGAATCTTTCAACAACACTGTTTTATTCAGGAACGAAACAATTGAGAGAGTCATTGAATATTTCACAGAATCGATTCGTTCAACAATACGGTTTCATGCTGCAACGGAACAATTGAACGAGTCATTGAATCATCCACTGAAGCGATTTGTTCAACACTGTTTTATTCAGGAATCAAACAAATGAGCCAGTCACTGAATCATTCACTGAACAGAATCTTTCAACAACACTGTTTTATTCAGGAACGAAACAATTGAGAGAGTCATTGAATATTTCACAGAATCGATTCGTTCAACAATACGGTTTCATGCTGCAACGGAACAATTGAACGAGCCATTGAATCATCCACTGAAGCGATTCGTTCAACACTGTTTTATTCAGGAATCAAACAATTGAGCGAGCCATTGAATCCTTCATGGAATCGATTTGTTCAACAATACAGTTTCATGCAGCAACAGAACAATTGAAGGAGTCATTGAATCATCCACTGAAGCTATTTGTTCAACACTGTTTTATTCAGCAAGAATTAAGGGAAGGGTCTGATTTGGCTTTCTTTGGATTTTTTCGTTGGCGAATTAAAAAGAGGCAAAGGCAATATATCTAAAGCGTAAGTTACTCCATAGTAACCATATTAAGACTGAAATCTTTGTTGTGTGTAAAAGCAATATCACACAATCGCTCTGTCACCTTGTCAATAATAGCGGTCCAAGTCCTCATTGCTATAAGGTGAGTCTCTTTTGAACTAGCTACAATTTTACTTTCTCAGCTCTTGTTACCTTCACACCTGGGGGAAAACCAGACCAAAACCAACGGTGTTTAGATCCCCCCTGGTCCATGACACAAGTTAGGACGTCACAATGACTTTTCCCTCAAAACACACAGGGCCACATAATAGTGGAATGAGCTACCAAATACACCAGTGGTTAACAGCACAGGCGCCGAGGTAATTTATTCTAATTTGTTGTCTTAATTTTATGCTGAGGAAAGCACAGTCTTTATGAAGAGTCTAATGGACTAACAGGTGTACAGTGAAATTAGACTGTAAAATAGGAAGCAGGAATATGTTCTTGTTTTCTGCGATCAAAGCGGGATTACTATCAGAAACAACTTTTCAGTAGGCCCAGTTTACTTGGTAGCACTTTACAACAAGGTTCCATTAGTTAATGTATCACATAAACTTGAACAAAGGATGAACAATACATTCATTACAGTATTTATTAATGAAACAGTTGTTTATTCACAGTGCATTAACTAATGTTAACAAGCACAACTTTTGATTTTAATAGCCTAATGCATTAGTAAATGTTGAAATTAACATTAACTGAGATTAATAAATACTGTAGAAGTATTGTTCATGCTTAGTTCATGTTAATTATGTTAACTAATGAACCTTATTGTAAAGTGTTACCGTTTACTTTTCTTTATATTATATTAGTTTGATGAAGTCAGTTCTCCTCATTTACACACACACTGTAAAATGATTTTTATAAGTTATCGGAGTAAGAAAACACTGTTTCAGTCTGTCTACTTTAAAATTTCACTTGATGTGTATTTGGTGTTAAAATTGTTCATACACATTTGTTTTTCAAGAGCAGGCATGTCTCAGTAATGTTTTTACGGGTGAACTGAGACGAGAAACGTGCGGATCCATGTACAAAGCTTTATTCTAAAACATAGTCAAAACAGGCAAGGGTCGGACAATGGCAAACAGGTATATAGAGGGCAAGACTGAAGAGTAATCCGAAACACAGGCGATGGTCCAGGTGAGGAATAAACAGTATACGAACAGGGCAAGACAAGAGGGGTAATCCAAGACAGGTGATATACTTCAGGGCAGGCAGAGATCATACAGAAACGAGATATACAGGCTAGGATCAAGACACGTATGACTAAGGCAATAAACAGGATTAAACTAGACTTTGACTCAGAACTAGAAACTCAAACTATGACCGGGAACTGCCTCCGTAAAGTAGCTACGCATAACAGCATAAATGCTAAAAAAATACTCGGCGTTGAATGGTGGTGTGAGACTGATTTTTATAGTGTGTGTTATTCGTAGCAGCTGTGTGTGATTGGTTTCAGGTGAGCTTGTGATTAGTGCAATGAAGCATGGGAAATGTAGTCCACACTGATGTGTAACAGTCTGTGTGGTGTGAGAGTCAATATAATGGGAGGGCGACCTCTGGTGGCAAGCGGACGGAAGTTCATGGACAGGATTTGTGACAGATGTAATGTCACTAAACTTTTTGCTGTAAACACCTAAATCTGAAATCACTTCATGTCAAGTATTTTGCTCGTGATGTGCTTTTTACAGAAGTCCGTTTCCGCCACGGAATAAAAAATATAAAGTAGCCTATTAATAAAGTAATAAAGTATTTGCGACTTTTTACCTCACAGTTCAATTCTGAGAAAAAAAGCCAGAATAGCCAGTTTATATCTCGTAATTTTGGCTTTTTTTCCGCAGAATTGGGAGAAACTCATCTTTTTACATTCTCACTATTCTGTCTATTTCGTATTAATATCGCGATTCCTTTTTCCGACACGGAATAAAAAATAAATAGGCTAAATAAAAAATAGGCTATTGCAAGTTTATATCGCACAATTCAGATTTTATTTTTCTCAGAATTGCGAAAAAGTCCGAATTGTGAGATTTAAAAAAATCGCGATTATATTGTTAGTGTGTTATTCGTAGCAGCTGTGTGTGATTGGTTTCAGGTGAGCTTGTGATTAGTGCAATGAAGCATGGGAAATGTAGTCCACACTGATGTGTAACAGTCTGTGTGGTGTGAGAGTCAATATAATGGGAGGGCGACCTCTGGTGGCAAGCGGACGGAAGTTCATGGACAGGATTTGTGACAGATGTAATGTCACTAAACTTTTTGCTGTAAACACCTAAATCTGAAATCACTTCATGTCAAGTATTTTGCTCGTGATGTGCTTTTTACAGAAGCCTGTTTCCGCCACGGAATAAAAAATATAAAGTAGCCTATTAATAAAGTAATAAAGTATTTGCGACTTTTTACCTCACAGTTCAATTTTGAGAAAAAAAGCCAGAATAGCCAGTTTATATCTCGTAATTTTGGCTTTTTTTCCGCAGAATTGGGAGAAACTCATCTTTTTACATTCTCACTATTCTGTCTATTTCGTATTAATATCGCGATTCCTTTTTCCGACACGGAATAAAAAATAAATAGGCTAAATAAAAAATAGGCTATTGCAAGTTTATATCGCACAATTCAGATTTTATTTTTCTCAGAATTGCGAAAAAGTCCGAATTGTGAGATTTAAAAAAATCGCGATTATATTGTTAGGCCTATTTTTTTTCCGTGGCGGAAACGGGCTTCATAGCTTTAGCTGTCTTTACAATAACTGACTCTTGATGTTGTCTAATCTAATGCAATGCTTGCGTACATGTTTTCATGTGCCAACATGCTTAGGTTGAGTATTGCATCACTGACACTCACTGATCTCACACATTTATCGGACATTCCTGTCCCTCTCCCCGCCCCGCATCAGCACCATCACCTCCGCAATAAATATCCTGAGATTCAGGAGCTCAGACACAGAGACACGGAGGAGATCCGGAGAGGCGCTTTAGCTCGGATTAAGACGCATTCTGCGCGCGCTGAAGAGGAAGCGGAGTACGGCGCACTGGTTTCGGGAGGTGAGACGCGAACACACGCTTTATTTCATGCTTAAACAAGTTTCGTTTTATGCGTTTGAGTTCAGAACAGCGCAGTGCTTCAAAACACACAGAGCTTCCTTCCTAGACAGCAGCATTTTTGGGGCATCCTAAGCGCGTCGGTAACCGAGTCGGAAAACACCTGATGCAGGAACACATGCAGCAACTCACCGATGATGCCCAAAAATACTGTCGTAGTACGCAGCGAACTGGGATTTGAGACACCACCGAGTATGCATTTATTTCACTTATATATTCTACAAAATTGCACAGTGTATGAAAATGACTTATAGTTAATATTGTGTAAAAACGAACATGCTCAATTGTCTCCATTTAGGTTATTATTTATACTTGATAAGGGTCTTAAAATGGATTCATTATATCTTAAAATGTAAACTCGTGTACTCAGGTTGATTCAGTCAAATTACATTATATATATGACTTGATATATGAGGATCAGATTTTTGGTTACCTATCATTTTTACAGCGCATAATATAGAGCAAAACTGAGCATTTATTATATAAAACCTTCCATAGGTACAGGTATAATAGAATACAAACTGGGATTTGAGACACTGTCAAAGAGTTATGCATTTATTTTCACTACAAACTTGTATAGCGTGTGAAATATATATATAATGCACTGTAAACTTGTACATGTGCTGTTATTTCCTTAAGCAGCTATTTATACCTGATTCTTAAAATTACTTATTTTATATTTGTAAATTGTAATGTAGTCAGGTTGATTCAGTCATTTAATAGTATAAATATCAACATGTTATGTAATATATAACTATCATGTAAGTAAAATCTATGTTTATATTATATATCTAGTATTAAAGAATGTGATTGTGAAGTTAAAAGGGTTTTAAAATTTGTATACATTGTAAAATGTGTAAATGTGCAGTTGTTGCCTTTATAATCTATTTGTACCTGATTTAAACTGACTTATGAAAGTGACTTATGATGGTGCAACTGTATATATTCAGGTTGATCTGATTTGGCTTGAATAAAAGCTGTTAATTTAAGTTTAACCACAAGGAGCACTTTGTATTTTCACAGTATGTGTATAAAATGCGTTTATAGAGTTTTGGTCAACCTAAAGGCTCTGTGGTTGTAATCTGGATACACTGCAGTCATCAGACGTGCATCCAGCACTTACAGTACTCAGACTGTAATTCATGTTGGCTCCTTCAGACTCGTGTGACGTTGACGCTCAGGAATTCGTTATTCCTCTAATAACACTCTGCTGTGTGTAAATCCACTCTTATCTGCAGAACTACGAAACCGCATGCTGGTACCGTGAATATCCAGCACTGCTCGTCTAAAAACGTCATTCGTATGAGAGATAGGCTACCGTGTGTCAGACACACTTTAAGACTGCTCCTAATCTAAAGCAATATTAACCCACCAGACCAGAATGAGTACAAACCGCCTCTGGCTTTTATTAAGATCAGGGTTATGATGCATGTTTGCAGTCGGCTCACAGCCAGCACATTTACAGCACGCTCTAATGCATAAGATCTGTGCTTTACAGACACACCGCTGTGTTGGTGGCTCTTTGTTGGTTTAATTCAGATTCCTTTTAGGCTGCTCATAACTCACCAGGTCTGCTCGTGCTGATGTTAACATGTTACTAGTTGGTTTTGCTTCAAATTGCATGCAGCTTCTCTTATCCTGCGCTCGTTCGGCCCTCGTATTTATCGTGCGCTTACAGATGGACAGATGCAGGACAGATAGACAGACTCGTAATGAGAACGCTGTGTGTGTGTGTCTCTCGTTCTCTCTGTGTGCGGTGACTCAGCTTCACTCCTTTACAAGCTTTTCGACTCACTCATCACGTTTGCAATGATCTATTCCTCTGTTCTTCCCTCCCACGGGTTTCTGTCTGCTGGACAATGGTGCTGTGTTCTTCCTTTGGGGCCGAAAGTAAGGATCAGATTTCTCAAGACATGTGGATATCAAATGCTGCATGTTTTCCCTTTGCAACAGTGAAACAACTTGTTGTTTTCCAGTCCTTAAAACAAGATTTGAGAGCTGAAACTGATACAGGATATTAAGACTTGAATATAAATGTGATTTGTTTTGTACATTTAAAGATTTGTGCCAGCTGTTCTCACTATGTTTTACTGATTTTTATGCTTAAAATGCTGTGAATTCAAGACAAATGGTTATGCATTTGCTTATATTCAAGTTGCATGTGGGTCAAAGACGTTAAGATGTCCACATCAAAAGAAATTTACAAAAGTTATTTTATGTCCATAGAAAGCACATTAAATGCGAGTAAAGTGTCTGCATTTAAGGTTTCAAATAAGTTTTTGAAGAGTAAGATGTCAAAATTTGGTTGAAATTATGTTCCATTGTCATTCAGTGTAACACTTATAGTTATGTAAAAATTCAAACAACATGCTTATTCTGACCTGTACATATTAAGATGTATAAAAGAATAAGGGAGCATAGTAAATTTTATTGGGGTTTAAATTAGTAAAAAATTCTTACTGACAAATGGGCAAAACCTAAGATAGTGGCATAATTAAAAAAAAAAGTAAAATTACAACTAATTAGTATTTGGGGTGAAAGTAATTAGATATTTAATGTGTCATAAATTAATTTTGTTGTAAATATGCCTGACAAGATTGTTTCACTGAATGACATTTTAGTGGGTGTCTTCTGTAAATCAGGGGAAAATGTATGATATTTATTTTTTGCTCAGAAAAACAAAAAACAAAAATACAATTACATTAAACAGAAAACTTTTTACTTTTTTTTTTTTTGGAAAAACAACAATAATTTAAGGCAGTAAAATTGAGGAGACAGAAATACTCTTAAGTTTGAGCTCGAGATGTTTGAAGACAAAAATACTCATGTTTGAGGTTGAAGAATTTTGCGGGTTTAAGTTTGAAGAGAAAATACTTTTGTTGAAGTTTAAGGTTGAAGAACTTTGAAGACTTAAGTTTGAGGCTGAAGTTTATAGACAAAATCACTAAGGTTTGAGTTTGAAGAAGTCAAAAGTACTGTTAGTGAAGTTCAAGATGTTTGAAGACTAAAAATACTCTTAAGCTTGAGATCGAAGAAGCTTGAAGACAGAAATACTCAAGTTTGAAGAAGTTTGAAGCCTAAAAATACTGAAGTTTGAGGTTGAAAAAATCTGAAGACTAAAAATAGTCAAGTTTGAAGTTGAAGAAGTTTGCAGTCAAAAATACTTACAGACAAAAACTACTCAAGTTTGAGGTTGAAGTCTGAAGACTAAAATGCCCTTAAGGTTGAGGTTGAAGAAGTTTAAAGACTAAAATACAATTAAGTTTGAGGTTGAGGAAGTTTAAAACTAAAAAATACTCCAGTTTGAGGCTGAAGAAGGTTGTAGACAAAATACTCTTAAGTTTGAGGTCGTTGCCAGTCTGTGGTTTTATATGTATGTGACTCATAAAGAGAGAGTTCATACTGACTCATGAGAGCTGCTGCACATTGTGAATGAGGTCAAATAATAAGGATACCAATAGAGGAGAACGGAAGGAAAGGGAGTTGAGAGGGGGAAAGAGAAAGAAAAGTGGGTGAGGTTTTACAGCAGTGTCATTCTGCAGACGCTCGGCTTGCATCAGGTCAGACAGATCCACTTGTGTTGTTTCTGTTGAGTGTGTGTGTGTGTGTGAATGTGTTTTCTCTCTCTCATGTCAGCTGGGTCCATATGTTTCCTGCACACCATGGTCACTGTAACGTCTCACGCCCTTAATGAACATGCAACTAACCGCTGCATTATACTGCATGAGTGATGACTTTATGTGCATGTGTTTTTGTGTTTGCATTTAACACCAACTTAGTGGCAGATGTGTTTACAACAGATACAAGTGACTTAGTCACTGACATACAGTGATCTTGGAGGAATTTGATGAGAAATGAAACCCTAGATGAGATGCATGTGAGATTACGGGGGGGGGGGGGGGGTTTGAGGTTGAAGTCTGAAGACTAAAATGCCCTTAAGGTTGAGGTTGAAGAAGTTTAAAGACTAAAATACAATTAAGTTTGAGGTTGAGGAAGTTTAAAACTAAAAAATACTCCAGTTTGAGGCTGAAGAAGGTTGTAGACAAAATACTCTTAAGTTTGAGGTCGTTGCCAGTCTGTGGTTTTATATGTATGTGACTCATAAAGAGAGAGTTCATACTGACTCATGAGAGCTGCTGCACATTGTGAATGAGGTCAAATAATAAGGATACCAATAGAGGAGAACGGAAGGAAAGGGAGTTGAGAGGGGGAAAGAGAAAGAAAAGCGGGGTGAGGTTTTACAGCAGTGTCATTCTGCAGACGCTCGGCTTGCATCAGGTCAGACAGATCCACTTGTGTTGTTTCTGTTGAGTGTGTGTGTGTGTGTGTGTGTGAATGTGTTTTCTCTCTCTCATGTCAGCTGGGTCCATATGTTTCCTGCACACCATGGTCACTGTAACGTCTCACGCCCTTAATGAACATGCAACTAACCGCTGCATTATACTGCATGAGTGCTGACTTTATGTGCATGTGTTTTTGTGTTTGCATTTAACACCAACTTAGTGGCAGATGTGTTTAGTGCTGACTGAATAGGCTAATAATTGTTAAAAATGTATAACCGTTGCGCTGAGGAATGCTGGATAAACTGGTTAGGTTGTAATCTAATACACACAGTGAGTATTGTTCTGTTCTTGCGTTTTGAGATTTTGCCCTTGAAATGTTGAATAAGAAAATAATTTTATCAATGAGTTTTTTTTTTTACATTAGTTGCATGGATGTCATTTACATGTGTTTTTATATCCAAACATATATTACTTTAACATATCAGAAACACTGCCTTGTTTTTACAAGGCACTGCAGCCAACAGGAAGAGACCCATGAACTTCCTGTCCATCTTCATCACACACACACACACACACACACACACACACACACGCACACACACACATTGTGGTGTGTGGTATTGGTGGTTTACGGGGACTCTACATAGGCATAATGGTTTTTATACTGTACAAACTGTATTTTCTATCGCCCTACACCTAAACCTACCCCTCACAGAAAACTACTGCCAATTTTTTTATTTCGTAAAACATCATTTAGTATGTTTTTTAAGCCTTTTGGTTTATCGGGACACAGGATGTGTTTACGTTGTAGTACCCATGTCATTATACACATTTGTGTCCTCATAAACCATATATACCCGAACACACACACAATATGGTTACAGCTTCTTTGAGCCACTGTGTGTGTGTGTGTGAGAGTGTGAGTGTGTGTGTGTGTGTGCATGCGCATTTTTGTGATAAATGAGGACATAAATTTGTATAATGACAAAGGTATGACATAGGTATTACAAGGAGAAGGTGCTTTTCAGAAGCAGAAACTCTTTTCTATGTTTTGTGGTCATTGTTATAGTCTCTGTTCCACATGGGACGCTCACAATGTCAGACAAAGAAAAACAGATCATAAAGCCATTAAACCCTTTCTTTATTTAGACTAAAAAAGGCCAACACATTACCAAAAAACTTGGTTTCAAAGTGGAAACAGATTGTCATTGCATTTCTGCTGATGCCATGGCACATTTTTTGTGCTTTTTTAAAATATGAACCAGTGTTATGTTAGTATCACCTTATAGTTTTTATTTTCCCATTTTTAGTTAAAGATTTAGTACTTCTGTTGGTTTTGTCATCTTGAATAGGCTATTTTAAAAAATATTTCAATATATTTGTATTATTTTTTACTTCATTTTTTTTCATTAAGATATAAAAGAGCAACATATGAGCAATAACATTCTCCCGTGAAATTGTAACAAACCTTTCTGTTTGTTTTGCAGGGGAGAAACCTTCAGGTCAACATGAATGCATTGCTAAACCTGATGCTGCAGCTTCTAGCTGCTCTGTGCTGTGCTGCAGATCCCACAGTAAGTGTGTGTGTGTGTGTGTGTGTGTGTGTGAGAGAGAGAGAGATAGATGTACAGTAAATGGATGATATCTGGATTGATCAACATTCTGCATCTCTGACAGGTGCTGGATATCAGACAGAAGCGAGGCACGCGCACATATAGAGGTGAGTTTTATTCTGACCTCTCAACTTCATCTCTGGCTATGTTGCATGTGTGTCCGCCCGGGTTTACAGGAACACAGTGTGAAATCAGTAAGCCATCAGCATTTGACCTTGCAGCAAATACAGCTGTTTATCACTGTTTAGAGTTTTTTTAGTTATACTAATTTGACTTTTATTTAATTTTGTTTTTGCTTTGTATTATTAGTTGGTAGGAAAATTTGTATAACTTGCTATATTTTAGTATATTAGTATAACTTACAATTTTTTTGTATTATTATTTGCTAGTATAAGTAGTATAACTAGTATAACTTACAATTTTGTTGTATTATTAGTTGCTAGTATAATTAGTATATCTAGTATAACCTTTTTAGTATCATTAATTGCTAATAAATTTTGTGTAACTAATATAACTTATCATTTTTAGTATTATTAGTTGCTAATAAATTTAGTGTGACTAGTATAACTAGTATTTTAGTTGCTAGTAAAATTAGTGTAAGTAATAAAACATACTATTTTTAGTATCATTAGTTCCTAGTAATGTAGTTGTAGTATTATTTGTATTATAGTATTGCTATTTATGAACTGTTTTATTAGTATTAGTTGCTATTAAAATTAGTATAACCAATATAACCTACTATTTTTAGTTTTATTAGTTGCTAGTAAAATTGGTGTAACTAGTGTGACTTACTATTTTTAGAATTATTAGTTGCTAGTAAAATTAGTGTAACTAGTGTAGCTTGCTATTTTTAGTATCAATTGCTAGTATAGTATAACTAGTATAACTAGTATATACTAGTATAACTTACTATTTTTATTATTTGTTAGTAAAATTAGTACAACTAGTGTAACTTGTGCATTTTAGGATTATTAGTTGCTAGTAAAATAAGTATAACTTGTGTAACGTATTTTAGTATTATTTGTTGCTAGTAAAATTAGTATAACTAGTGTAACTTATTTTAGTATTATTTGTTGCTAGTAAAATTAGTATAACTAGTGTAACTTATTTTAGTATTATTTGTTGCTAGTAAAATTAGTATAACTAGTGTAACTTATTTTAGTATTATTTGTTGCTAGTAAAATTAGTATAACTAGTGTAACTTATTTTAGTATTATTT